>NC_091758.1:28070624-28155624 GCF_043380555.1 Nothobranchius furzeri
ATACACACACACACAGGCTCACGACAACGTTGTGACATCATAATGTACCAGTTTACATCATAGCATACCTCTTAGCCAATAGCAGTGGCAGATTTAAATTAGAATACAGTGCAGAGTTTTTACCTGACAACGGCACAACACTGCCAGTTTTAGGCAGAATATTTAAATTTTAACTAAGATGCACTGAAGTGCCAAATTATTGACGACACGTGTCTGCAGCACGATTAGACACACATTTATTTAGTTTATCAGTAAAAAAAGTTTATTTGGGGGTGACTTGCTCTTTAAGCAACTGCATTGGTATCAGTTCCTGGTATTGGCAACAATACCAGTATCATATCGGTGCATCCCTAAAATAAAGTACTTGTATTATGTTCCATCCCGTCACTAAGTTAACTGAAGCGGGGCGTACGTGCAATTTTTTGTACTGTTTTGAGACGACTTTCCTAATAAAGTTTTACAAGTTTTATGTCGCGCTTCGTGTAGCATACAGGAGGTAGCGAGAGTTGATTAACAGCTATCGACCAGCTCCCAATCAGCAATCGTGCAGTCACACAAACATCAGGCATGTCCCTCGTGAGAGTATCATACTGTAATAGCGCTCCAACCCTAAAGTACCAGAACCACGCACACAGCGCATGTGCCAACACGGCTCGCCAGCCATTCTCCTATCACCATACTTCATTTATTTCTATTTTTACACTTTTTTTCTGCACACAATGTCAAGGATTGTCAAGAAAGTGTGTTTGTCAAATGAAGCCAATCCCAACACATTGTTTACTTCCTTTTTTATCTTCTCCAACCCCTAAAAACCCCTGCATGTCATTCTATGGCAAGCCTGAAGGACAACAGACATCAATCACACAGCAACCAATACGAGTTTTCAGACTTAAAAGGTCTGACGTGTTGCTACCAGACGTACAGGGTGGGTCGCATCTGAGCCTTGGGTCGTACAGTGTGTGAACGTGACTCGTGAGCTTTGTCTTGCGAGGAAGTTGTACGGTTTGGGATGGAGCTGAATACTACGAGTGAAAAAGTCACACAATGTATGCCTGGCTTTAAACAAGTCATGACAGTAATTCACTTTTACAATGTAGTTTTCTTGCTGTGATTAACTTTTTTTTTGTTGGTAAAAATAAATCACTAAAAAATCTACTTAAGGTGGCGACTTTACAAAAACAAGTCAAATTCCCTGTAGAGAGAAAATAAATTGACAGGAAAAGATTTTAAAGATGTTTATGCACACATTCAGAGCGACCTAAACACTTATCATTCTTTCTGAACTGGTTGCCTCAAACAAGCACACAAAAGCAAGAGAATAATGAAGGTCATGGTTCAGTAGGTCAGGATGAGGCTGCACGTGTTTCTGGGTAAAAACAAAAAGAAATTTGAAAGAAAATACATCTGCATTTCTCCACTTTCTATATAAATGGATGTTAATGAGCCAGACGGTAACAAACATCCAGTTACCAAATGTTGCTCAGGTGTTTGAAAGCTTTTGTTTAGCGACAGTCATCACATGTAGACCAAACTCCTTTTTTAGACACTAAAAAAAGCAGATGTCTCACTTTTGTTGCAACACGCCTTTAACATGACTCTTTATTGGTCCTACAATAAGGAACAAAGAGAAACCATGATGTTTTCAATTAAATGAGGCGCTACATTTCTAAAGAGAAGGACATCTCAACTCTTCTGTTATTTTAGGGCTGATCCATACAAACACATACATCTGCATGAGCTGCAGATTTCTTCTTCCTGTTTTCAGTGTGATGTGCGACCAATCCTGTGACGACAGCTTTGAAAGAATCGTAAAACCAGTTGGAGAACCTGTTTTAGAGAACGTTTTGTTGCCATACCTGTACGAGCACACACATTACGTTGGAGTCCATTGTCTGTTATGGACAGGTGTGGTTTTTCCACAGGAACATGTCTACCAGGCAAAAAAAAAAGATGCTGACGAGAAGTTGCATGACACTGATCTGCAGATTTACTAAATGCTTATTTTTACGACAAACAATGTTGGCATCAGAACATTTTGTTGCTCAAAAGTCAAAGGCATGCAATGACAGTGTGTGTGTGTGTGTGTGTGTGTGTGTGTGAGCAAATTATCTCTTATTCTTATTTCTTATCATGTTATCTCATAAATCATTTTTAAGACATGTCAGGGGTGGATCTAAAAGGAGGCAACAGCGCCCCCCCCCCCCCCCCCCTACTGTGGAGCCTTGGCCCCCCAGCTGCCCCCCTCCTGTACTTTTATCCTTGTGCCTTAAACTAATCTAAAAATGAAGAATAAAATCAGTCCTGTGCAGTAATGTAACTTACTTTTCTGATCTCGTTGTCTGTATTTTTTTGTGTGACTTCAATTTTTTTTTTCATTTAAACACAAAATTTCTTCTCAGACCGTGTAAAGCTCAGCAGTTCAGATTGGGCCAGACAGGAAATCAAACATGGGAGCAGTGTAAACCCTCTGCAAATTTTCAACATGAAGACATCTACATATTTCCTATTGCTGTCATTACACGGCAGAGGTAAGAAGAATGCAAATAAACTACAGATCTTTCAGAAACATGTTGCCATCTTTCTCCTTGCTTTTCATTGCGCTAACTGGCAAAATCACGGGTGATCAATTCTCCGGTGTTTTTGTGATTCAAGATGGCCATGGTTGCTAATTGCTTCAGGGGTTGACGTCACACTATCCCGTAATGCACCACAACGCACCATACTGGCAGGAGACAAATGTAAACAAGCCAGCCAGCTGACCAACAGTTTTCCACTTTTCAGAAAATGGTTGACTCGTGTTGTGCTCCAGTATGCACAAACCACCGCGGTCAGGTTAAAGACGAAGCCTTTTGTCATATTCCGAAAGACCCAGCTCAGACTGCGATCACAAAAAACAAACGGAAACCTGGAACCCGTTGCTCAATGTGCAGTGGTCATTTAATTTCTGGTAACTTCACCCGTACATGTGACTCAAAGATTAATTTCCTCTCTTTCTTGGTTATGCTGCCATAATCTGAACACATGAGAGCAGCACTGCCCTGTCCAGCTGTGCAATTACAACTGCCCAAGGTTTTAGGAGGGTTCATTCAATCTTTGTGGATTATTCACCTGTAAAAAAATCAGCCATGAAATAACTTTCTGCTGTGAAGTGACTCATTAGCCAGCTTCCTGGCTAACATATCATAGCATACACTAGCATCCTGTTATGGCTGGCTACTTAGCTTTGTTGTAACGATAAAAAATCCCTGTGTTTTAAACTCCACTGCAGAATCTCAGCCACAAATCCTAATACAGTCCAGACTTTTGAAGGCCGGTGAAAGAAAACTGATTAGACAATTACATTTGTCGGGTGATTCGGTAGACCTGCACTGTGTGCCACCTGATCTATTATTTCAAAAAGTACACCCGAAGCTACATTTGGATCACTTATCTGTTGTCCCTGAAGTTTTGTGATGCTATTGATCTTCACTGCTTTTCTAAAGTGGTTGTTATTCTTCTCTTCTTCTTGTTTGCGTTATCCTGCCCACACAGCACCGCAAACAAACCTAGTCACGTGACATCAGGAGCTCTATAAGAGAGATAATATTGTTTAACAACAACTTTTAAAGACACTGAGATGATATACTCAAGAGCTGCACACTCAGTGACATCTCTGCCTGAAACTTTACCACCAAGGATTGATGTCAACACTGTCTGGTCACAAAATATCTCATTAACCATCGGACACATTTTCAGGAAACTTTCATAAAATAAAAAGTGAATGCACATCTAGATGTGATTCACTTGTCAAGTTAATCTGATTTAAAACAGTTGCAACAGCTAATCAAAAAATTCAAACGCAAAAATGACTAAAACTCAGTCAGTTATTAAGATACTGAGCAAACCTTTTTTCTGGTGGTCATTGAATGTCATTCACATTCAAAGACAAGTCATTGGAATATTCTGTGTGATTGAACATTTTGTTAATTGCGAGATTTGTCATTTCTCAACGTATGAATTTTTAGTTTGAAACTCTTGTCTTTTTACGTTAATACTTCAAAGGGAACCTAAAACTCACTTTTTGCATGCTGTTGTGCTGCCGTGTGGGTCTCTACTGCCTCTAAACACTCCAAACATGAAGAAATCTGTCCATTTGCTTTCTGTCAGTGTTTGGTTTTAGGAACTATGTGCCTAAATTAGGCTGTTTCTAAAAGTCCCTTTTTGTGATGTCACAAATGAACAAAATAGAATAAAACCACCTCTTATGTGCAAGAAAGAGCTGCTGCTGGAGGAGAAGTAGCTCTACTCAGTGTCTCAAATATCTGAGCTTCTCAGCTTACAGCAGCCTGAGCAGGGAATGGGTGGGCGTGGCCAGTTCCAACTTATTTTCTTAAAGTGACAGAGTCCTTAAACGGCTCCTTCTGAATGGTGCTAAAACTATCAAGAATAAAACTTTGAAATAACTTTATGAGAAAACATGTTTTATAGACCATATAACTATTATAACTTAATAAAAAGTTGATTACATGTCCCCTAAATCATTTGTGTTCTTAAAGCCTTTGCATTTCTTACCCTGCACACATAAACTGGCTTACTGTGTTATTCATGAATCCCCTCTCCTCTTCTGTTCTCCCCCTCCTGTTTTCAGTCATCTGTGTTGGAGTATTTTACGGTAAGCCTGGGCCCCCTGCCATGACATGGGTAGTAAATTGATAACAGGACTTGTGGAGCTGAGTCAACACTCAAAGCAGGACAGAAGGATTTTTTCAATTTTTAGGGGGAGAGGGTGAGGAAATCCTGGCAAATATGAACTTTTACTGTAAGACGCAGCTCCAGTCTGCATGCTGAGACATAAAGGGGCAGTTTTTCAGCGTGCCTTGTCTCATCACATCACCTAAAAATGATTAACTTCCGTTGTTAACATAAAAGAAAGTGGAAGGTTGCCATAAACAGCGCTAGGAGAGGGTTTGTTGATACGGGAAATTACAACTGAGGTAAACCATGTGTTAGGAGAGGAGAAGGGAGGGGAGACAAGAGGGGAAAACATTAAATGAGTCACTCCAGTTTATGCACACACACACACACACACACACACACACACACACACACACACACACACACACACACACACACACACACACACACACACACACACACACACACACACACACACACACACACACACACTCCCTCTCTCTCTCTCTCTCTACTTTCCCACTTTTTCACCCTTTCTTTATGTGTGATTTATTTTCCTGCCTTATTTTGCAAAAAAAAAGAAAAGAAACACAAAACATTATTTTCCGGGCAGACTGTTTCTTCTCTCCTCATACACAGACCCATGTTCACTACTAGATGTTTATTCACATCCTGAGCAGAATGGTTTGCTGCTCAAATAACTTCCCAATAAGATTCAGGCTCATAATCTGGCAAACACACAATGACTCGGTTTCTTGTCTAGGGGCAGCAATGGAGATGAAGGGATGTATTGTTGGGATGCAGCAACCCGATGCATGTGAGAATGCAAAATGCACACGCATCTTGTTCATGAATATGCATTGGTTGAAGATGTTTGCATCCATATGCACGGATGTATTCTCCTCAAAAATGTTCACAATAGAGAAAAAAAGAACCAGACCCTGCAAAGTGGGTCATGCTACCAATCCTGTATAAGTGTGGGTGTTGTTCATAATGAATAATTGAGTAAAGAGGGAGTTTTGCAACTTTTCCTCTGGAGATTTTAGTCGTATATAGTCTGAGTTCACATGGAAACGGGAGATTTGTTTAGTTGGTCTTCCAGGAAATGCTCCACTGTTAGCACTTCTAGTTTGGTGAAAAGAACATCTTCTGATAGCTTTCATGTTAAAGTTTAACATCAGTTGGAGGCAAGATGATGCCCATTCAGGCATGTTTAAGCTATTCAAAGCATTTTAATGAATTTGATCAAATAGCATCAAATTTCAGTGTTTCATTTTACACCCTGCAGCTAAGCGAGGACAACGATGTGGTTTTGTGGTAAAGACAATCATTTGATGCCGCTTGCTAATCATCTCTCTGCACTTCACAGTGGATTGTGTCACCACTCCACCTGAGGCAAAATTCACTGATATACCTCTTTTCTTTCTGAGCTGACAGACTTGACAATACCCTTGCACGGTTTCTTCCCCACCCCTCGAATGCTCAGAGGCTTTCACTTTGTCAGATGATTTCAGGAAATGTCAGTGCAGGGGGAGGGACTTGGGTAATCTCTCAAATGAAAACTTCTTTGTGAGATGAAAAGAGGAAGGAACCTTAGAGCCAGTAAGGAATAGCGTGTTTTGTTTAAATGTTTAAAAATTACAAATAAAAGCTCAAATTCAACATAACACTCTCTTATGATAAAACCTGATATATTTTTGCACTTTCTCCCATACTTCATTCATTGAAATTCCTGTCCTTCAGCTTGGTTTGTGAATGAGGCACTTTGAATTACCATGGAGACGCACTTGAGGCTCTGTGGAGCTTGCATAGAAATGAGAGGTATTAATGAAAGACACAATAAAGGACCCACGTACACTTTTCTCTCTTGTGAGTCCAAAATTAAAAAAAAAGTTCCCACAAAAGTGTATGGGTGTGCATCATTTATACACGGTTTACGCAGTGGTGCGTCCAATAGGAGTTTGTGCGCTGTGGGTGAAAATAGCATAACATTAAATAAACATTCTTATTGGAAAATATTTAATTCTAGATTTCACTGGGAATTATTTTATTTCAGAACTCATGTTCATTTAAAACAAGACGAATTTACATCTGAATGATCCAAAAGTGTGGTGCAAAAGTAATCACAAAATCCATTTACTGTTTAATACGTAGCTGGTAATTTAAAGGTTGAATATATAGAGCATTTCATTAAATTGTTCCGTATTGAAGCTTTAACAGTTGGTTGTGTCTTTGGTTGTGTTTTCAACAAGTGATGATGTAATGAATTTGGATTTTTCTGAGACCGTCCGGTCGTTGCGCCGGTGCAGCAGTAAGGAGCTGACCCTCTAGCCCCTCCCTCCTCTGAGCCTCAGTCGCGCACCAGGGAGAATCTCCACGCGCACATTAGCTGAGTGGAGTTCTTGCAGGTCTGTTCTAAGCCAACTTTCTGTCCAAAACACCTCGTTTTGAAGAAGCCATTGCAGGTGACTGTTTCCACACAAGAGGAAGAAAACTGGACCTTGCTTCTTGTTTTTATTATTATTATTCAAATGGGAATTACGTGCGCGGTTGAAAGTTGGGCTCACTTTTCTACTCGGTGAATGTCGGAGCCGTTTTTCTGGAAACATGCCGGAACGAATAAGTGTTTCGGACTTTGTGGTGCTGACAAACGAGGATTTATCTTCACCTGGAACTTCCAGTTTCCAATCCAAAATGAGCGACTGTCGAAACACGGTCTCAGCGGTGGAAGAGGTGAGGAGACGGGTCAGGGTACTCACCTTTTGTTGTGTTGTTTACCTGTTTACCTTAACAAGCAGTAAAAATGGTTTAATCCACCTGTCCAACCGGCCACGACACTTTCAGGAGCAGTTAAGGCATTATAAGACTATGACACCATTATTACCTTTCACAAACAGGTGTAAACAAATTCACTAGTTATTTTATTGTGATTTTTTTTATGATATGAATTATTTTCTCATCTTCGATGCTACTTTGAGACACTTTTTGCAACATTTATAAAGCATCCCCCTCCAGCATTGTGGTTTTATGATTTGTAGACCGGATCAAATTGATTAATTTATGGATATTGTAGCATGTGGTTATAATAATTAGCTTCTGCTAGTACAAAACCTATTAAAGAACCTCAGATCTTCATCTTCAAGTTTATGACCTAATATCTCTTTTGAAACTACAAAAACGGATAAAATGCCAAAGAAATAAGAGTAGCAATAGACTGAACTTGTACGATTTATTTCCACTAATAGCACATTTTTTCAGCTTTTATGTGAATAAAATTGTAAATATTCTGTTAGGATTTGTTTGATTCCAAGACCCTGAACGCAGCGTTTCATGACCCACAGTGGGGTCCCAACCCCAGCCTTTGGGAGCATTGATCTACACCCCTACCAGGGGATATATTGTTTTCTGACAGCATGACACCTTTTCACATTTAAGGATGCAAGTATGTTGAATAAAACATGGAAATCTCTGAGGTTTTTTTCTAGATGGCTTGTCATTTCACCCCTGGAAGCCAGTACCTGCAGCAGGACACAGAGATAGGACCAGGTGTTTCATCAGCAAACAGAGATATTGGATTTTAATAATGCACAAATGCGTGTGTTGTGCTTGTTCTAGAGGAACTTGCGATTAAAAGCAGAGTACTGCTCTGTAGAACAATTGGTGCATGAACATGTATGATTTCTGCACTCAGGGTTCAGTAAATTGTTCCAGCTTCCAGCGTGCTTTGTCCCAGTTCAGCGAGAAGTACAGGTTACATGGGGCGAACCAGCTGTTCCCAAAGTGTAGGGAAAAGAAGCGTCGCGTGACAACAAACATGGCAGAATCTGACATTGAATTGAGGAAAGAAAAGTGTGCATGTTTGTCCATGTTTGCATGCTCATCTGTGAAGGTTGATTTAAAATTTTTTTTGGTTTGATCTGGTACTTTGACTCAAGGCTTGTTTTCAGGTTTCTGTGAGTTTATGTTTGTTTGGAGCGTCTCCTCCCTTAGCCCCTCAGGCCAAGGGAGGAAACAGAGAGGCTGCCGTGAACTCTGCCATAAAACAAATAATCTAAGTATGCACACAAGCAGGACCTTACTCCTCTGTGTCATTTTTGTGAGAAAGGACGAATTCTTACAGATGGCCAAAGAAGACTAGGTCTAGTTCACTAGGCTATCAGATCTCCTCATCGAAGGTCAATGAGTCAGAATCCGTTTTTTATAAAGACATCGTCCAAAGCAGCAGTCCTTTTTTAACGCACTAGAAAATACCTAACTAGAATATCTGTTTGGGGAGCGTCATGCTGGAATCCTACACATGTGCATCTATATGGGGTTTAATGTTTAGTCTACTGAGCAAGGTTGATTAATGGCCAGGGTAACATGTGGGTATGTGTCTGGGTTAGAAAAAAGACAGTTTAACCCTCACAAACATACCCAAGCTTGTCATTTATTTGTCTAGATTAGAGTCTAATTGGACCATATAAACACATCTAAGTCCTTCAAGGTAAAATAAACAGATCAGTTACACTTGGAGTATTAAACAAGGCCACAGCTAAATCCGACCCTGCCCCTTCGAAACAAAAGCATGCTCATTGTCTAACCCCACATGCAAATTTATTTTAACTAATTTGTTCTGCATCGTTGACACCTAATCAGCCAAGGAGAATCCCTTTTCCTATTACTGCATCTTCACATTATTCATGCTGCCTTTGCATTCAGTAACTCAAACTGGCAGGGATGACTAAATTGACTGAGAGGGATTTAAAACAATCTCACTAGTCTCCGTTGAGTCTACTCAGCGGGTTAATTAAAGCTATTTTAGCTTCAACGTAGGTGGACTGGCGCAAGCATGGCTCTTATTGCAACAAGAAGTCTGTGTGAGGACAAACAGGATGTAGTTTAAAGGCTGATTGCTCTCCTACAGTGTCTGCATCATGTCTATACGGTGAAAAATTCCTTCCAGTCTCTGAAAAAGTGTTGTCTCGACCTGGAGAGATATAGTAATAAAAAAATGCGCTTGCATCATCGGGACCTGTGCATGATGGTGCAAGGCAAGACGACTGTTTGCCTGACTCACACACCGTGAGAAATTTGAGCAGATACTTTTTTAAGTGTGTGAATATGTGTTTTTTCAGCCAGCTTGTAAAATGCATGTTTTATTGTTGAGTGGTTGAATTTCTCATGGATGTCTTTGTGTGATTGCAGTGCCTGGAGATGGACAACACAACTCTGCAGAGGATGAAGAAGCTGCTAAAAGCCATACACACCTCTGGGCTCTGTAAGTGTCAGAAGACTGGCCACGCTGTTGGCTCAGAGCTAAACTGGGAATCACACACAGTGGTCGTGTAAAGCATCATTTAAAATAAAAGGCAGAGATTTGCAATCGTTTAATGTGGCTGTTTGTAGTTTGCTGGGGATAGGGGGCAGTACATACATTTCAGCGTAGTTTTAAACCATATCGCCATGACGCACGGTAAACGTTGTTACCTGTCGAGCAGAAAGCATGCGATCTCGGCACAACTCAGATTTTGATGTTTCCGTAATTTCATCGAGATAATGCAATTTCAATTGTAAATTTCTGGCGCTGTAGTTTCCGGTGTCGGTACAAGATCTGCTCGGGTGCAAAATCGGCTCGGGGTCCGTCGACTGCCGATGACGTCCAAGTAGTTGATTGGCTGAACATGAACCTTACGGAATTACGTAATCACGTTATGTTGTTATCACGTTACGTTGGTCCAGGCAAATCTTTCTGTTGGAAAGATGGACAACTTTTACAAAGAAATCCATCATTACCTCTTTGAAAATACACTTTTAGCATAGAGCTGCATGTATATTAGGGCTGAACGATTAACTGCATGTGCAATTAAATTGCGATGTGACAAAAGGAGATTTTCTAATCGCAAAGGCTGCAATTTGGCAGCGAGTGGTTAGCGCAATGCTAACTTAGGTTAGTGTGTTTAGTGTAGAGTTTAGTTTAGTGTGTTATTACATTTCTTTCTTACTGCCTAAATGTTTTTGAACGTGGTAACATAACTTCCGTAAGCCGTACGTCTAGTGTGACGTCCTTACCAGGCGCAGGACCCCGAGCCGGCCAGAAGGAAACATGGCGTCCCCTGTAGATGCTAGACACACGCACTATGTACTTTAGACCCAATTTTTATGGTTATGTGTTACAAAGCCGTCAATATAACAACTGGACATCATTTTATTCATTGTCAACAACGTTTCAGTGGATATTTCCAGAGATTAACAGGGTGTTTGTCCATATGAATGACAAGAGATGTTAAATGTGGTCTTGCACTCCGTCTGTGATTTTGTATTCTCTTACATTCAGCTACGTGGACTGCGGCGCAGCTTCTCTGTGTCTTACACGCTCCCGGCGGGGATTGAAAATAATAATAATAACTTTATTTTAAAAGCCTTTTCAAACAAAGCACTAAACAGTATGGTATAAAACAGTGTAAAAATCCTGAGGAACAATGTGGCTAAGAACAATATATTAAAAAACAGCAATGCAGGTAAAACCAGATGTATTATAAAAATAAGAACAGATTAAACATAGTAACTCTCAGAGCATGCCTACCCAAAATCTTGAGGTCAACTTTTCCACACCGGTTCACGAAAGGAACCCTTTGGAACCTGTGCGCCTAGGTAGGTCATAAGAAACCTCAATGCCGCTGTAGCGCCAGTCAAGCACCCGGTGTAAATTGGGGGTCGGTACGTGAAGAAATAGTCTTGCAGTGTGTAATTTATGCCTTTGAATGACAAATGAAAAACCCATAAATAATAGTGAACCTGACAGTGGTCTAAAGGTTTGTAACATAGCATTGCTTTAACGGTGACATTTTGGACACTGGAGTCAGCTGCTTTGCTCAGACTAGCCGTTAGCTCATCAGTCTTGTAGGATGTAAACACTATTTTTCCTAACAGGCTTCTCAGATATCTAACTAATAAAGGTACGGTGGTACTTAAGTATAGCTTTTACACACTTTGAAATAATGAAAATGCTCCTTTAAGTTTGGTCCAATTAGTCAAACAAAGATTTAACATTTTTGTAAAAAAAAAATGCATAAGTTTGTAACTGGTGGAGCTTGAGTTTGTAGCTGTGTTTATGAGACAGGGACCAGGTAGGTGATTGTGTTTGTAGACGATACAGAAAGAGGATTTTGTCATATTTGTGTTGAGGTAATGTAATTTTGACAACAGCACCAACAAGCAAAGTTAGATTTTCCTCCAGGTTTGTGTGTTTCATGCAGCTCCTTAACACGGTTAACTCAGAATTTTGCAAAAAATCAGCCAGATGTACAGAATTAACTAACCAGTTACATCTTTGTTCCATTGTGAATCCCTTTTTGTCTCCTTTACCTCTTCCTGTGTATCTATGGGTCATATATGAGTCGTATGGGTCTATCTCGGTATTACGGTGAATGGAGCCTTAGTTCTTCCTCACTCATTATGTTTCTGGATCTCTTAACTACTCCTGAGGTTAACTAGATGGGCGATCTGATGCACAACAGGAACAGACGGACTCATACGCCCACTGCTCCGCCTGCTCCCGATAGCCTCATAATGTGTCACACATGCAAAAACACCACTTTGTGAGGAATTCTCTCATTTTGTTTTCTATTCCAGTAAATTGTAAGTACAAGTGTTCTGCCAGCATGTGGTGGCAGTGTGTGTTCTAGGTCTAGGAGACCAGCTTGGAGAGTAGAGTTTCTCTGGTGGCATCTGGCTGTTAAAGGTCAGCTGTAAAACCAACCTCTGACTCAGCGATGACTCAGCTACTTGTTTGCATCTTGTGTGTTAGGATTTAATTTTCTAAGCTGCCGCGATAGTTCTGCGTTTTTGTTAACATGGAATGTTTAATGTTCTCTGGTTGTTGTACAGGTTGATCCGTTATGCTCAAGGGCAAGGGTTCTCAATTATCCTGACACACACACACACACACACACACACTCACACACACACACACACACACACACACACACACACACACACACACACACACACACACACACACACACACACACACACACACACACACACACACACACACACACACACACACACACACACACACACACACATCTGAGATGGTAGCAGATTCCTGGCCTGGGGCCTCATTTATCAAGCGTTCGTTGAAACTGTCCTATATTCCCTCTTACGACCGAAATTTAGAATGTGTGTACGAACAGTCAACAGACTGATTTATGAAACATGCAGTGACCTCCCCTACGCACGTTCCTCCACAGTCGTCTGATGATAAATCCCACCTCTGCGTACTCAGGTGCTCGTGTCCATTTGCCATCATTTACATAGAGAAACGCCCTCAATTAACCATATTTGGTCACGCTACATCCTCAGCACATGAGGAAATTCCCTGTATTTTTTATTCTTTTTTTTTCAACAAAAAAAAAAGAAAACTTTATTGACAGCAAGATCAAAACACTAGCTGCCGAAGCGCTAAAGAACTCAACAAGTTGCAGAGGTTATAAACGCGGTTTGGACAGAGAAGTTTCTGTCAGAAATAAATAGGGCTGGGCAATAAATCGAAAATTTATCGTTATCGAAATGTCTGACTCTTATCGAGATAAATTTTCCCATGTCAATAAATTTGATAGTAAAAAAATGAAAAGATGTGTGTAGGTTGGCAACATTCATGTCCCTTGAAGAAGCTGTACCACCTTGAGTCACGTAGAAGTGTGACTCAACGTAGTACATGTGACAGCCCCATCTAGTGGACATTTTTTGTTTCTGCGCATACCTGTAGTTCTCGTCCATTTGTCGTTATCAAGGTAAAATCCTCAATATATCGTGATATTGATTTTAGGCCATATCGCCCAGCTCTAGAAATAAATAAAAACGAATATGATAAATCATGGAGTAACGGGTCGTTAAGAAGTCATTCTGTGTGAAGTTAGTTTTATTTGGAAATGTTGTTTGAGAGCTCAGTCTCTTCTGAGCTGTCATTCACTCTGGTTGGTATGATCGGGGAGCAGAGGAGGTTCTGGGGGCTTCTCGTAGTTGTAAACTAAAATATGAACTTGAATCGGATTCGTTGCTCTGCAAAGGATCCCAAATCACAGCACAGCTGTGTGTCTTTTATTGATTTTAGCACCAATTATGCGAAAAAGCCGTTTTTCAACCGACATGATTACATACTGGATAAATAAAATTTGTGGATGAGAAACACATTTAGATGACTGAGACATTTGGTATTGCGCTTCCCCGTTCTGCCACTAGATGCATGTGTGTATGCACGGTCAGAGATGTCCTTAAATTTAGAAACGTTTCTACGCACAAGTACAAAATGATAAATACCACACAACGCGTAGAATTGTTCCTACGCATTAAATACGCACAGATGTGTGCGTAAGTACGTTTGATAAATGAGGCCCCTGACCTGAGTTATTGTCCCAGTCATTCTCTAATTCTCTCCCACCAAACCATTCACCGTTCAGCTAGGGGTTAGCAGTTAGCATTTTGGTTGTACTCATTGCCCTGACCCATCCACCTGTGGTTTTAACGTTGGAATGGTGACCGTTTGAATAAGAAATCTATCTGAAAATACACTCCAGAACTGGTGGTGGTTGAACAAGCAGTCTGTGAAATCACATTCTGGCTTGTTTTTTTTGTGTGTGTTACTGAAGATTAAGTCCAACCATTTCTCCCGATATTTCAGGAAGACTGGACATGGATCTAGTATCTCTTGCCTTCGTTGGTTGTAGGCATTATTTAAAGTGCAGGCTAGATAAGAAGAAAAATCACTTCTTCAGAACTGGGGAGCTTAAACTCCCTGCTAGCTACACGGAGAGACTGGGTGTCAGTGTTTACAGTCTGGGGAAGAGGGGTCTGGTTTTGAGACTCCCTGGATGTGGAGGAGCGGGGCATGATAACGTAACAATTGTCCATCCAGGCTTCTGCAGCCGCTGAGCAGACCAGCAGAGGATTAGGACAGGAAAATGTTAGCCTAGAAATCTAGACAGACAGTAGCTGAAGCTACATTTTTTTTCTGTGCATGTCGGTCTAGTGACATTCTGTTTACCATAACATGGTCAAAAGCTTCAAAAAGTGGATTTTGAATGATATAGGACAAACTGCTGTTTGTGCTGTTAATATTTTCATGGAACTAAACAAACTTCTAACTTGCAAAGTAGGGATGGGTACCGAATTCGGTACTTTTTAAGGTACTGACCGAATTCCACAGTACCGACCGAGCACCAATTCACTTCATTTGAAACGGTGCCTCGTTTCGGTACCCGTCCTTCACAACGAGAACTTGCCTAGACAGCTGCGCATGCGCAATAGCGTTATGTCATCGGTCGCTGCGAGCGAGTTGTAAACAGAGCAGCTCCGGTAGGTAAATAAAATGTTTAAGATAACGTTAGCTTGATTTGTCATTTTCCGTTTCACTAATGGTGCGTTCGCTTTCTCCTCGGAACTCCGAAATTCCGACTAGAAGAACATGAACACGCGCTCTAAAGTTTGGCTTCACTTTACTAAATGCGACGGGTGATTGGGTGAAGATGAAACCAGTGACAACGATTTAAGTGTGAGGCATCATCGTTTTAATCTGCTCCAGCAGTTAAATAAACTGTTTAAGATAATGTTAGCTTGATATGTTAGCTTCCTATGCCACCATTGTTATCATCTAATGGTGCGTTGGCTGTCTCCTCGGAAATTCTAACTTCCCAGTAGGAAAAATCAATTGAAAAAGGACGGCAAAAGGAATGAAGATACACAGTAAATTTAGTTCACAGTAAAGATGTTTGCTTCAGTTTAATTATCAACTTATAAAACTACAAGGAAGATGTTAAAATACAAACAGGTGTATGTTATTTATTGTGATATTGATCAAATATGGTTATATATTGAGAAAAATATATATTTAATTATAAAAGAGAATTAAAAATATTAAACACTCAAAAGAATTGAAAATTGGTACCGTTAAGTACCGGTATCGATTCGTAGGTACCGGGAATTAGTACCGGATCGATTCAAATGTCAAAGGTACCCATCCCTAAGGTCCTGACCCTGAAAGCCAAAGAAAATCTCCTGCACCATAAGGGGCATAAACCCAAGCTAATTCATCCCATATGTCTGTCCTGTTGACATATTCCCGAGGCAATGGGGCGAGTGTGTCTGACTCTGTCTGATTTCTTCACTTATAACCAAAGTCTGAGTCATTTTTATTATTGGCTGCATTTATACTCACACTCCTTTCTGGTTGTTTTATTTCAGCCCATGTGGAAAACAAGGAGCAGTATATTGAGATTCTGGAGATCTTTGGGAATAGCCACCTGACCCAGGACAACAATGAAATATCCACTGGCTTCCTCAACTTGGCTGTGTTTACCAGAGAGGTCACGGCTCTCTTCAAAAATCTGGTGAGGAAAAGAAGAATGCTGGTAAAATGGCATTAAGTAAGACTCACGAGAGTGAGGGGTTCATAACCAAGAAGACAAAAAGCTCCAAAATTAAATCATAGTGAAATCTGAACTTGTGCCGTGCACCTTTTCACCCCAGCTAGTCCGGAACCTTCCCACTGATGGTCTCTATGGTGATGATAATTCATCCCAGACCTGCACGTGTGAGTCATCACACACACACATTCACCGTACGACACACACACTTCCTCCAGATCATCCATCAGAGCCTCACAGCTGAAAAAAGGACTTAGAGATGGGAAAGTGGACCCAAAAGACCAAAACAAGAGTTCTGTAAAGAAGTATTTGTTTAAATCAGCCTTGTCCAGCGCTGTGTGCATAGAAGCATCAGATTTTTATGTGTTGACAGTGGGAGCTGGCATTTCCCTGTGCAAGAACTATTATCAAAAGGTTAACTAAAAGTTTGGATGCCAACCAAAACAATCCCAATGGGCCCCTGTGTCAATATGTGCAAGGTTAGCTCTGCAGTCAGCTCCCGGAAATAATGAAACATTATTTATCTTAAAGGGCGGAAAGGAGCTTGACTGTAATTTACCAGAATACCTGGAAAGGCTGCAGTGACATTTAGAAAAAAAAAACATCTGGTTACCTGGGAACTAATGGAGGGGATTACTGATTAATGCTGTCTACATGACAGGATTTGGGATCATCCTGATTATGATTCACTAGCAGTGATTCCACTATTGACCCTTTGCACGTGACGTCACACCACTCATGAGACCGCCGCCTTCGCCATGATGGATGGCAAAAAGACTGTTTACACCCATTGAAACTCGAGTGAAGCTAGTCAAAATAAGCCAGTTTGTAGCCTTTTATCGCTTTTATTTAGTTGAATTGACAGTAAAATGGTTTTAGCTTGCTGCGTGGTTGGCTGCACTAAGAGACAAGGATGTAAACTCAACTCGTTTTGTTTTTTTTAATAACTTTGATGGAGACTGAGGACGGAGATGAACTGCAGCGATCAATCGAGCGGACTAGCAGCTCTCAGATTTGCAGCGAACATGTTTTTACCGGGTAAGATTAACGTTCATTTATTTCACGAGGAAGACGGGGACAGGGATAAATGTGATGTGTTTATACAAGTTATTGATAATCCTTATGGATGGGTATTTCACCGTGGAGGCTGCGCGCCGTCCACTGTAGTGTAAAGCGAGACAATTATTGACAATATTAAAGCTCCGATGTATGATTACGTGTGTTAAAATTACGTTATTTATTTATATGAGCGTCGCCGTTCAGAGATCTTCTCATTCCGGTGTGAGAGCAGCAGCTGAACCCGGTAACACCACCAGCAACAGAAGCTAGTAGGGATCCGGACTTTTTAAAAATCAGCTTTGGTGTAAAGTGATACGCTGTTTACAACATAAAGTTATAAATCCAGAGGGGTGAATTTAGGCAAAATCAGCAACATGTTTACATCGGTGAACAGCTGCAGAGAGAACGTAAGCTAACGTTGGTAAGCTAGTTAACATACTGCTCTCTATGAGCCCCGCTAGATGCGCTACTTCTTCTGATAACTGAACTGGGCATGAACTAGTTGAAGGAATGCTGGAGGAGTTTTGTTTTTGTTTTGATCGCAAAAACAATTTCAGGCTCTACTTTTCCCTTTGTTTACTACTCGTGTCGCTCACTGTTTACATGCTTTTGCCTCCACCATGGTGGACCCACGTGATAAGGTGACGTTGGTGCAAAGGGTCAATAGGCAATTTCTGGGAGGGAGGAAGGTGACGGGGAAAATACGCTGACCTGGTTCCCTCAGTCGTGTTTTTAATTGAAAATCAGTCCTTCCAGGACTTTGCTAAGACGTCAGCTTATGCCAACCATTTGAACAACAAAATAAAAAAATTGTTCTGTCAAAGTTCGCCATTTCTGGGGGACTGGTAGCAGGCGCGTTGC
Organism: Nothobranchius furzeri; assembly: GCF_043380555.1. Lineage (NCBI taxonomy): Eukaryota > Metazoa > Chordata > Actinopteri > Cyprinodontiformes > Nothobranchiidae > Nothobranchius > Nothobranchius furzeri. The sequence continues at coordinate 28,088,624 of NC_091758.1, forward strand.
AAGCTTTTCAAAAGTGTGGGGGATGTTGTCTGTGCCTAAAATAATTTCATGTGATTCATCTTGTTAGTTTAATTTCCATAATAGCTGAGCAGGTGCAGATTTTAGACGCGTCACGCATGTCTCCGTTTTAAACATGTTTAAACTGTTCAGAATACAAATCCAGGCTCTGTCTCGTTAGATTGGTGTAACTAAAGTTTGTACTGAATGAAAGTGCATGAAACCGCGTTGAAAAGGTAAGAAAAGGATCAGATCGTTTCCCCCTCATTTACTGTCAGCGCAGTGCGCATGGCTCTGGGGTTAATCAAGTTTAATTGTGTCTCTTTGCAACAATCTTCACAAGAAGGCAAAACAGTCAAATGGCAGGTTACAGATATTTCCATTTGACTGTTTATTTTGACGGATAAAATCAAGGATGTTGGTTGTTTTGAAAGAATTACACTGATGCGCACACAGATGAGCTGACATTTCAATCGTTACGCACATCGGGAGGTAACTAAATTAATCAAGAAAAGATTCCCATCAGAACATCAGAGCTTTATACTGGACACTGTGCTCAGCGCGGATCGGAGCGCACACGGTGGACAGTGACCTGAAGATCTGTAGAGGGGAGTGCAGCGCAGCGCAGAACCACGGCGCATGCGGCAAGATTTCCTCCCACTGAAGCGGTCTGGAAGCCCGGTCTCTCTGAGGGATGTGTCACTTGGAAAAATGTCCTCTGATTATGAAACTTTGGCTGAATAGCGTTTGTTCCCGTCTCCAATATGGAGACGCATGACACATCCAGTCTGAGGCAGAATAGCCTTTTCAGCTCAGAAAGCACCTGTAGAGACATTTGATCACACACAAAGTTTATGTGGAGCAGAAGCGGTCGGGCCACGGCAGGTGAAACGTTCCTAGCCTACATGAAGTGAAATTGTTTAATTGTAACATTAATATGTTACTGGACACGCTGGTCTGGTTGGTTAGACCAGTATTTGAAGCAGAAAACATTCACAAACGCGCGCGCATACACACACACACAAATTAAAATAATGCTGATAGAGTGGAGAAGACAGGTGATGGTTTACGTATTTAAATGATGATCAGGCTGATGTAAAATGCAATCTCCATCCACATCCAGACAGAATTATCCTCTATTCTTTATTTGCTCTGCTCTTGTCTGGGCTGATGTAGCTGACGGTGCGCGCCTAGCGGCTGTGATACACACTTTACGCATTTGGAGAGGTGGGCTGGATGCTTTGCTTTTACTAAGATAGAATTTTTTTTTAATGTCGGAGATTTTCCCCCATGAATAACCGTAAAAACTACCGATGTGCATGCACCCTTATGAAAGAGTCCTACGTGGAGAGGTACATATTAGAAGTGCAGGTAATGCATTCTGGTGCCGGTCCACTTAACGCACGGGTGTAGACTAAATATTAATGAAAAATGAATGAACATTAAATAGTGAGTTTTCACTTTATATTTTAGAAATAAAAATGATGGGGGAACACATGACGTCTTTTTAAATGAATTTTTCTAGCGCGACTTGCCTGCTTCACTTAAGTCACTGCTTATTAAGGTCCGTCCAATATTACCGTGGCCACCCAAAAATGAAAACCTGGCACCGCGCCTGTTATAAACCTCTGAAAATTGTTGTTCTTCACTTTATCAAACTCAGACTTTGTACAGCTAATGTCAAGATGTAAAACTACGAATTCAGTCGAGCTCTTCCCTCCCTCCCTTTCCTGTTCCTCCTCGAAACCCGACAGCCGATGTTGGGTTTCAAGGAGAAACAGGAGAGGGAGGGGAAGAAGGAGATGAGGCAAAGAAGAAGAAGAAGAAAATATCATTTCTATAGCGCCTCAAGATAAAAATCACAAGGCGCTTCACAAAAACAAAAAATGTAAAAATATAAAAAAGAATTTAGAAAATGGCTAAAAATATATTTAAAATGAGCAAGAAATAGACAATTGTGATTAAAAAAATTTTAAGAAAGAGAGAGAGTGAATAGGAAAGAGGGAAATCAGTGGATCCTGAGGAAGTTGGAATAGAGCAGAATAAAGAGAGAGTGGTGAAGAAGTCATACAAAAGCCAGCTTGAACAGGTAAGTCTTCAGCTGCTTTTTAAAGGAGACCACTGAGTCCACTGATCTCAGGCTTAGGGGGAGAGAGGTCCAGAGTCTGGGGGCCACAGCAGCAAATGATCTGTCACCTTTGGTCTTTAGCCTGGTGCGCTGCACAACCAGTAGGCTTTGATCACTGGACCTCAGAGACCTGCTGGGGGTGTAGGGACTAAGAAGATCACCAATGTAAGATGGTGCTTGTCCATGTAAGGCCCTATAGACCAGAACCAGGATCTTGAAATGAACCCTGAAGTTGACTGGCAGCCAATGAAGCTGGAGGAGAAGCGGGGTGAGTGTGATGTAGAGAAACCAGACAAGTGTGGAGGTGAGCAAAACAGCTGGAAAAGTGTGGGTGTTGAAACCCCCACATCCTCCACGGGTGTGACGCCCATGACTGGGAGAGCTGTGTGAAATAAAAAGTCGCGTTCAGTCATCAGAAGATTCACGGATTTTGACGGCGCTTTGTGAGGAACCCATAAAGCGGTGTAAATTATGGCGTCGAGAGTAGGCGTAGACCAATATATTAGACCAATCTCTGGCTGGTCCTGCGACTTATACTCCGGAGCGACTTATATACCAAATTATGTATACAGCGCTGTTGTGGGCCGGGCGGCTCTGACCCAGGAATGAACTCTCTCCGCCTGCTGGGAGGGTTTGAAACACCGCCATCCTCTGCTGGACACCGTAGTGCGCTGCTGCGCCCTGATTGTTTATTCTGTTATTGTTACCGGTACTTGTCTTGCAATGTGAAATGCTTGGTGTCAGATTTTGTAAGAAAAAAAAAATCCCCCAAAAATGAAACTTATAGTCCAATGTGACTTATATATATGTTTTTTTCTTCTTCATTATACATTATATTTCATATTTTATGGCTGGTGCGACTTATACTCCGGAAAATACGGTACCATTTTTTATATACGGTATAGGCATTGGCAAAGCTGTCAGGCACATGCACAAGCAACTCAGAGCTACTGCAAAATTTCATTTAAACATACATTTATGTTCCTGAAAAACATCTGCATAATAAAGGCTCTAAAACATTATTTTCAACCCCAATTTTTTTAAATATTATTCACCGGTTTTGAGTATTTCATACTTGGTGAGTTAATTGATTTGTTGGATTAAATTTAGTTAGATGTCTGATTTAAATACTCAGCAGTTGGTTAAATTAAATGATCAAAAACTGATTCACATTAAGAAATTTTATGCATCAACTGATGTTGTTGGTGGTATTTTAGCATTCAAATAAGATGAAAAACACCTAGAAACCGTTTGTGACAATCGGCAGCACAGATCGGTACCGGCTATTGAAAAAAAAGATGTTGGTCAACTTCTAGTTTAGAAATGGTGATTTTAAAGCAACATCAACACTGTTTATTTTCTTTTCCGTCCATTCTGCTTCAACAGCTTGCAGATGTAATTTCTCACTGAGTTACAACCAGTCAGCATGAGTTAACCACAAGTCCCACCCGCGTAAACACTCCAGTTCAGGTACTCGGTTGGTCCCTTAAATGGCCTGGTAAGTGGTCCTTCTGGGACGGCCAGTGAGATGGAGACCTGCGTCTACTGGGAAGGTTTGGTAAAATTACCTGGAAATCCCAGTAGTAACCATTTGATCTCCGGTAACAAGTTTGTGTTATTTCCATTCAAACCTGAATGCTTTACTGTAAACTAACTCATTCACGAGATTGCATCACATCCAAAACCTGTGCGCTGTAATTTCCAGAATTCTTTTTTGATGTATCACAAGTTCAGAACATCTGCACCACCATGTTTTGGGGATTGCTAATTCTCATTCCCAGAAACATAAGACCATTTAAGCCATGCAGTGGAGTGCACTAAATTAGTTTAACATAAGACATACTATGCATGATTGAGTGGAAAATGCAATTTTTGTGATGTCATGTGGAAGCTTTGATATTTCTTCTGTCATTTTGAAGCTTTTTTTTACATATTTTAGGTGCAAAACCTCAACAACATCATGGCGTTTCCTCTGGAGAACGTGCTGAAGTCTGAACTCCGGGATGGTAGGCTAGTGAGTATGACATACCTTGATGCAAAAACACCCTGGTGGACAATTATACCATTGTTTTGTGGATTATACTTGCCCAAAAAATTAAATCTAACCTTTATTTTCCCCCTAAGTAGATAATGCTGTCTGTCTGGGTTGTAGTCACTGTTGAATCTGCTGAGATTTGGGATGATAGGAGGTTATTTATGCAGATTAAGTGTGATTGAAACTAAGCTGCATTCTAACTGCGAAGTTATCCATCTTGCTCAGTATATGGTTTTCTTGATTTGCCAACAGAGCAGTAATAACACACTAATGCATTTGTAAGCTCCCGTCGCTGCTCTGTCTTTAAGGAGCCCATTCTTTTTGGCTTCATTATTACTGTGAGAGTTGGCAAAGTGCCACTAAAATCCAGTCCAGGCAGCCAGACGGGACACAAGTTACCCTAATAAGAATTATAATCATCTTTGTGCTGTAACTGTTTCTCTTCCTTCACAGGAGCTCAAGAAAAATATGGAGAAGAGATGGAAAGATTACGACATAAAATTGTAAATAAGATTTTTTTTTACCAGTAACATTTGATTCTCTTGTTTTACTTTGAGACCTGAAATATTAGACAGATGTACCGGTAATTACTTTAGGAGCAGGAGCTGCTGTAAGTTAATATGGCAATTCTGTGTTACATTGCTATGAAATGTAGCCGACGCACCTGCACTTTACAGATAAATAATTAGATCCTTAAAATATGGTTTAAAGTGTTTCATCTTATTATAAGGAAGCTACACCTCTTTTCCGGGTCTTTCCTCCAGTCTTTTATTTTGAAGAAGGATAATACTTGATTTAAAGGGGTCCTAGAACATTAGATGGTATATGAATTTCTGTTGAGGTTCACAATGGCCTAGGAGCTCTGATAAATGGCTAAATATAACCTCACAATAAAACCTTGCAATAGAAAGACCGGTTTATCTCGTTCACTGAATATTAAACAAGCTTCATGCTGATCAGCCAGTGTACCCTGATGACTGTATGACAGTGCCTTAAAGCTGCTTTCCTCTTTTAGAAATTACGTATGATTTGTCAGAAATCCGTAAAAGTGATTATCTTATCATGTACTGTGATATAATATAAGCAATGCGTCTTTTTTTATTAATTTTTTTGCTAAGCACGCCCCCTGCCCGGCAGAGCTCCGTGCAATAGGAAACTGAGCGCCAACCAGAACTAACCAATAGTGTTAGACTACCGCTTAGACGCTTCACATTTAAGGAATATACTCGTAAAATACTCGTAAAACAACGTGTTTTAGCTCAGTTTGTCGGCTACAGAAGCACATTTATAAACAGAAATGTGAAGTCGCCATCTTAAAAAAAAACAGAGGAACAGCGGTTTTGTGTGATACGCCAGTCAGCCACTAGATGGTGCCATCGGATAAGAGAAATACTCCAGAAAGAAGCTTTAAGCTAGAAACTCTGTGTACAGCCGTGTACGGTTTCTCGATAACTCAATAGACAAGCTATGGATCTATCAAGTGTTCTGGACATTCCCAGTACATTCTTGAACGTTACTTTTGTGCTCTAACATTCTTTGTTTTTCTCATTGGCAGTAACGTGGAGTAGATTTACTCTCAGGTGTAGCATCAAAGCGTCTGCTTTTAATGTCACGCCTGATTCTTAAGACTTTATTGTTAGTGTTTTTTAATGCTTGTAATTCCGATCAGACACGGAGACAGAGGTGAAAGAGAAAGGAAAAGACAAAAAGGGGGGGGGGGGGGCACAAAAACAATTAATCAATGATGAGCAAGAGTCTGCTTCTAGACCTGCAGAAGGAGAAAAAAATAAGGGACACACAACAATACAACAGGAGCAAACCATCACTGCGTCAAACGATGAGGAAATATAAAATCAACATTGTTTTACTGAACAATCACGATAATAAATCACAGTGTATTAAGTGCCAACCACAGCCTTAAGACATGTGTTAAACGTGCCCAAGTCCATACTCATGAGAACACCATGTGAGCACCTGTGTGCGTACCTGTGCTTGTATATATAAGGTTTCTCTATAGGAGCGTCCAATAGAGAGTGTGAGGGACCACAGATCTGCCCCCAAAGATACGTAGGAGATGGAAGGAGCTCCAAGTCTCAGAGATCCAGGAGCTGCCCCAGAGCGCAGAGACCCCAGGGAGACTGCGATCAGAAATGCCCCTGCCCCCTCGAGAGGCGCAGAGGATTGCCCCGGGGGGCCACAACCAGCAGCCAGCAGAGTCCCGGGGAATATCAGCGGCAAGCCCACAGGCCCGCCCGCAGCCTCCCACCCCCAAGCCGGCTGAGCCCGGAACCCAGCGACCCGGGACCCAGGGGCGACCAGCCCCGCCAGGGACCCTACAGAGCCCAGGGACTCAGATCCCACCAGAAAGCCACCGGGATCGATCAGGCAAACGCCAAAAATCTTAAACCCCCTGACCCGGGAGCCGCGAACACTCAGGCAGACCAAGGCACCACACTCCACACCTAGCGTGGCAGGGGGAGGGGAGGCGAAGATGTATAGCAGCAAAAGAAGTCCCAGGAGAGGGGAGGAGTCAAAGGCCCCACCTGACATATACAGTCATACACAAACACAGTCACACACTCCCTCCCTCATGCTCTCACATGCACATACAACCTAAGACTTACAAAAATGCACGCCAGACATCCACTCATGCTCCCTATACACACCCTATTCACTCTGGTCTCGGTACTGCTGCACATGGGTTACAACCATCACCGGTTTACAGAGTTTGACCCTTTCTGCTGGGGTGCTAATGAGCATCCCCCACCCAACGTCGAGCAAAGCAACCCACCACCTCAGACCCCAGCCAGACGGCCAGATCCCCCTCCTTGCCTCCAGCCCCGGAAAGCCAAGCGACAACAGAGGTGTGCTAAGTCCCCTAGTGTTCCTCCGCCTGCTCCAATACTGTGTTGGTGCGTGTTGATGAGGTGTATTCGTGGCTGTGGTGAGCGGGCAGTGCAGGCATCATCTGGCCTACACCAGCTCATGCCACCACACCACCCCTCTTCCCCCCACAGCCCTCTGTGTCTTAAGTGCAGTTTAAAATTGGAAGTGGGCACTGGCACTTGGGATGAGGCTGCCAAATGCCATTGAATGTGCTCACTCCCAAGTGTGTTTGGGGTCCATACATGCACCCCCAGACTTGTCCACCCCCCAAGGTCCTATGTGCATGTTTGTGTGATGATGTGAGGGAGCAGGAGGAGAAAAATGTATGGGTATGGGGAGGAATGGCTTGATGGCCTAAGCCCTCCAGGGAGCCAGCTCCCCCACTGGCCCCAATAGGCACCTCTGTTGCCAAAATGCCACCCAGGGCATGGAGACCCCCCAGCCCATCTCACCAGGGCCCAAAGCAGCAGCATCGCAGAGCTCCACGGAGTCCGAGGGAACCAAGGCAGCCCCACTGCAGCAGAATATCTACCCTGCATTTGCACAGCTTCCAGAATATATAAGACATAGGACATCCAGGTAAGGTTGGGTCCTCCCCCTCCTGGACATCCCCCTCCCCGTGATGGGACAGCAGAGGAGCCATGGTCTACCCGAGGCCCCTGAGCCCGGGTCAGGCACTGCCGCATGTTCCCGCCTTCTTCCCGGCAGCATACATGTCAGGACCTGACCCCCTAGGCCCCGCCTAGATCCCCATACGGGGCCACACCCCAAGCCCCCAGGCCCCCAGGCCCCCACCCAGACCTACTCAGGGACCACCATACTTAAGGTGCTTATGTTGTGAAATACCAACTTTGCCCAGAACAAGCCTTTTCTCCGTAGCCATTACTACATTACACATTTACATAAGAAAGCAGGTCGTAGACAGTTCAGACTTTATGATATGCTACATTAAACACGCCAAGCCCCCTATATTCAATAACAACAACAAGGTCAATATGGTTTTGATATCTGGGACCACTTTCAGAATAACTTTCTAATAGTTCATGAGAATTAATCAGACAGTTGGGGGAGGGCATGAAAAGAAGTCTTTTATCTTATTTCTGTGTGGATCCTGCTTCCTCTACCAGAGGGAAGCTGGAAAAAGAGAGGAAAGAGAAGACCAAACAGCTGGGCCTGATCAGGACTGAGGTGGGATCAGATGGGGGGGAGGACATGGAGCGCGAGAGAAGAATCTTCCAGCTGCAAATGTGTGAGGTGAGGGGATCAAAGCCAGTCAAAATACAAAAGTCCTCTCCAGTTCTTTTAATACTTGAAGTTGTCTTTTCTAGTTCACCTGGGTGGTCTGCCTTGTGGTTTCTGTTCATCGCCATCCCCGCTTTTAATCTCCAGAGTGATTTAAAAGACCTTTTATAAAGCTAAACAAAGGATTTGATTTAAATGCATCAGTCTCAGAAGAGTTGTAGTAGAACTTTTTTTAAATATTTAAGATAAACCTCAAATTAAAAGCAGAATATGCGTGCTAAAATGTGTAGTTGATAACTCTACTGAAGGTTTTGTTCCTCACAGGTTAAGTTCAACTGCTTCACTTATGTCAGGATAAATAAATAGATCAAATCCTGCTGTTCAGACCAAACAAAGAGGCCATAGAATGGAATTTCCACTTGCTGCATCCCGATCCATCTTGTCAGACTTTCCTCTTCCCTCTGCTTTCACATACTTTGCTGCTTTAACCACAGAGACAGATGTAGATGCTATATATAATATTTCTGTTTTAGTGAAGTTGGTTTCACTCACCAAAGTGCATTGACCTCCTAGGCCCTAGGGTGCTGAAATCAGAAATGCATACATAACAGGATATTTTAAACTGAATCTAAACGTTTTTCTGCTTATAAATGAGCTTTGATGGGTCTTCATGATCTGCTTTTAACTTTCGGTGTTTCAGTATCTCTTGAAGATCCAGGAGCTGAAGGTACGAAAGGGTCCTGATCTTCTGCAAAGCCTCATCAAATACTTCCAGGCCCAGGTCAGGTCAGTCTCGACCAAACGTAACACCAATCATCAGAAATGGGTGTAAAATGTTCTCGCTGACATCAAAGCATATGGGTGCAGTTTGAGGTCGGTCGGGTATTCTAGCTCTACTTAAGGCTGTCTGCTCATGTTTTTTAACCATTTACCCATTTTATTCATGCCAAAGTTTTAATGTGGGAACAGAGTAGCTTACACAGTGTCAGCATGTGATGTATTTTTGCTGCTGAGTGTGTTTGGAGTCGTCCCATCATGACTCAGCGTTTTTTTCTGCTCTCAGTTTCTTTCAGGACGGGCTGAAAGCCGCAGAGAATCTCATTCCCTTCATTGACAAACTTGCTTCCTCCGTTCACACGGTAAGTAGCTGCTTCCGCGGGGCTTTTTCTTTTCCTTCGGTTTTCTTTATGCACTCAAGTGGTTAAAAGAGCTTTTAAGGTTAGAGGGAATTTCCCTCCACACCTGCTCCACATTTAGGGGGATTCACGAAAACTGGGCTGGATGACACTCGTGTCCTTCACTAAACGTGTCTTGATCATTTTTATAGTAAATAACAGTTGCACTGTTTTAGTCTGTGGTGGATTTTGGTTGCTTTGCAGACACCTTGACACCCTCGGAGGCGGTTCAGGGTGTTCCTCAGGAAGTTCGTGACACTTTTGTTGAGACAAACTTAAAAATAATTTCCAGCCATCCTGAAATGTTTCTGTGAAAAGTTCAAATAAATTATTAGAGATGGGGGAAAAAACAGTCTGGTCACTTGGTTGTAGGTGGCGATTGGCCGATCCAGAGCTCTTTCTTTTGAGTTTGTAAACTCCATTTTGCTAAGCAGCAGTAAAAAGTACTACATTTTTTCAGGTCTGTGAACTCACCATTGCTCAGAGGTAATTCAGTCTAATAATAACAGATCTTCTACATGGAAGTTTTTACTTGTAGGATGTTAATTTTCAACCTAAATAGAAATGGGGGAAAGGATCCTGCTGATTCTGGTTTTGAGATAAATTGAAACCAGTCAGTCTGCCTCAGCCGTTTAGTGCTTCCTGAATGTTTTTTTTTTTTTTTGGGGAGACATTAGCTTAACATTGAGCTAACGGCTAATCTGAGCTCAGCTGAAAACAAAGTTGGCTTATATAATTTTAAAGCAGCTCCAGTCTCCAAAATTTCAAAGTGGCTAATGCAATTTTTGAAATTTCTTGAAATTGACCCCAGATCCACAGACTAGCTGTTAGCTTATTGGTCCTGTAAGTTGTAATTTCTGTTTCTCCTGCAGGAGCCCGTTCACGACACTGTGTGTTTATATCTGTTTACACAGAAACACACTTACATTTTAGAAAATTCGATACCAATTAAAGTTCAATGTTTTGAATTATGTTGATATAATAGAATATTTGAACAAAGCAAACATTTTAAAAGCCTCTTGTTTATATAGTAGGTGTTAAAAGAAAAAATGGTAATTTTGTGCAGCTTTCTGCAGTCCTGTACTAAAATTTAAAGCCCGATTTCTTCTGCATTTGATCTGATTGTAGAGGAATAGAGCTCATTATTCAGAAGGCAGAACAATATTGTCTCTGTGTTTTTCAGAAAGCCAAACACACACACACACACACACACACACACACACACACACACACACACACACACACACGCACGCATCTTGCTAAATCACAAAAATGACAAAAAGTGCATTAAAGCAAATTTTTCAGTTCCTTTTATTGAAGCAGTTTCACTTTCGCCGTTGCAGCCAGGCCTTAACTCACACATAAACTGTTATTCAACTCTCTTTCCATCTCTTTAAAAACTCTCTTCATACTTTCCTTCCTGCGCTCCGATTTCTCCGACCACCAGCCTCTAACTGGGTTTCCACTCTGCACAACTTTAGCCTTACTCCTGGGCAGAGCTGTGGAAACAGGCTGTTGACTGTGATACTGGGAGTGTTAGATGTTTTTCTGGTTCTTCGTGGGCAGAACACAGACCCGCTCAGACATGCCTGACCTCAGCTAGAAGGAAGTGCAGATCAAATTTGAGTCATGATATCAGGGGAGAAAAGTGCTGAAATAATTCAGATCAACTGGTATGTTTGTGAAAGAAAAAGAAAAATCTCTTTTTTGCATCATTTCAGAACAAAACAAAGAAGTATTGCTGCTCCACACCCAGATAAAATAAGAACGGAGAACAATGAGAGCACATAACATTTTGATTTGTGTGTGTTTCAGATGCGCGTGGAGCAGGACGAGGAGGTGAAACAGCTCACCCAGCTGAGGGATTCTCTCAGATTACTTCTGCAAGTGGAAGGAAAAGAGGTGGTTATTTATTTAATAAGTCTTTATCTAATAAATCACTTTTTAATGCATCACACAAAGATAAAAAACTAGTGCAGATGGGTTTAAGTTTAGATTTTTTTTTTAGTCACACTGTGTCGTTTTTAAAACTTCAACTTTTATAGAATTAGTTTGATGCTTTTAAAATGAAAATTTAAATCTGCGTTTGTTTCCCAGGAGTACCTGAACAGGAAAAACTCTGGCAACGGGTATAGCATCCACCAGCCACAGGGAAACAAGAAGTATGGGACTGAGAAATCTGGCTTTCTGCTGAAGAAGAGCGACGGGTGTGTGGAAAATATCAGGTTTAGCAGAGGAAATATGCATGCATTTAGGATATTTTAATATTTCAAAGTGATAAACACATTTTTAAAGAAGCAGAAGAGATCAGAATCAGTAGAGAGCAAATATAGCATGCACTGGGAAGGGCTTTGTCTGCTCCATCTGGTCTTCATTACTGTGAGATGAAGAGTCGAGCAGGGGCCCTCCTTTAGAGCCTTTTGGCAGAGCAGCTACAGGAGCTGGTCCAACTTTACGTCACACACACACACCACACACACACGCACACACAAACACGCACACGATAGGCTGAAGGGAAGACCAGAGGAGATTCTCCTCAGGCCAGTGACAGAAGACAGAGCATGAAAACTGTCAGTGGGATTAAAACAGACTCACGTTTAGTGTTTTCTTCTTTTCATCAGCGGTCTGTTCATAACCCACCCAGAATGGTTGTGCTGCATCAGTAAAGTCAGAATGTTCTCATTAAACCAGAAACTTTCATCTTGCAGAATCAGAAAAGTCTGGCAGAAGAGGAAATGTGGGGTGAAATTTGGATGCCTCACTATTTCACACAGTACGGTAAGGCCTAACAACTGAAACATGTCGGCGCATAAAAACGCATTTCTGTCCACTCTTCTCTTTGCAAACCCTCTCTGATGTTTGGTCTAAGATCAATCGTCCACCAGCGAAGTTGAACCTCCTGACCTGTCAGGTACGGCCTGACCCGGAGGACAAGAGGACCTTTGATTTGGTCTCTCGTAAGTTCAGCTTTCATTATCTCGTCTTCATCAGTAGGAGCAGTCGTCTGAAAGGCAGCTGTTTGGCAGCTTGTTGTGCAAGCAGTGCTGTTTATGGTTTTGTGCCAACAATATTTTCTTTTGTGTCCAGATAACCGAACGTACCATTTCCAGGCAGAAGATGAGCAGGAATGCATGATGTAAGCGCTGAGATTTGTGAGAATAAGCCGCTACATGTGGTGCATCTTTTATTTCAAGTCAAGCCTGTGTGTGAAAGGAGCTTTGCAATATCCACATAAAAACCAAGAAAGTGTTTTTTTTTTCCACTCCTGGGCTTCCTCTTGTGTTTTAGCCTACAGGTGCACTGTTTTGATTTGATGCGTTGTGAGTTTAGGTTCACAGAAAGTGTTAGTGAAGCAGAGAATGCGAGATTGATCTGGCAACGCGTGCCATGGCTGAGGAGGTTTAGTGTTTGCTGCCTCATCCTCTCACACCTCACCAGTTACTACTAAACGTGTCAAAGTGTGGTGAGACTAATTTAACACACACCTGGATGTTTTTACTTCCAGTTGGATGTCGGTGCTGCAGAACAGTAAAGAGGAGGCCCTGAACACGGCGTTGGGAGGAGATCAGCTCCACCTCCAGGACAGCGGGCTGCAGGAACTCTCCCAATCAGTTATCGCAGAGCTTCGACACATGCCAGGCAACGAGGCGTGTGCAGACTGTGGAGCTCCAGGTCTTGTTGTTATAATGAATGTAGAGAAAGAGAAAGGAGAGTTCACAGGCCTCACTTAAAAGATATTTTTTCTCATGTTTGTCTCAGACCCCACGTGGCTGTCCACCAACCTGGGCATCCTGACGTGCATCGAGTGCTCTGGGATCCACAGAGATCTGGGAGTCCACTACTCCAGGATTCAGTCCCTCACTCTGGATCTACTGAGCACCTCTGAGCTTTTGGTACTGACACCACCCATCATGGAAACTAAAACAGCTTTGGTCATGATTTACCTTCCGCTGACACGCCTCCATGTCTTTGCTGCCTCAGCTCGCCGTCAGCATCGGCAACACCCGGTTCAACGACATCATGGAGGCCAGCCTCCCGAATGACTCCGTCAAACCGCTGCCACAGAGTGACATGTGAGTAGCCGATCAGCCGTCAGTCCTGACTGTTTAAAATGATAATTAACTGTTTTATTCGTGTTTCCTTAACATCCAGGAATGCTAGGAAGGCATACATCGTGGCAAAGTATGCTGAGCGCCGTTACGTCCTGCGTAAAGAGGAGGCCAGCCCGTGTCGGCTATATGAGGCCGTGAGGAGCCGAGACCTGGTTTCGCTTCTGCAGCTTTACGCCGAGGGCGCAGACCTGGCTAAGCCGCTCACGCTCCCAGAGGGACAGGTAGAGAGGAACGCGGGCTTCCGCCGTGGTTTTTCTTTTTGGTTTCATCTAAATGTTTCAGATTGGAGTACACATTTACAAATTCAGCAAAGACAACCCGAGCACAAACAATTCAATTCAGTTATAGCGCCAAATCACAACGAGTCGTCTGAAGGCACTAAACCTTCCAGTTAAAGAAAATATCACAAACAAGTTAAATAAACGTGAATTTAAAACAATATAGAACATTATAAAATAAACAAGCACATTTTCGAACTTCACTGTGGAATCGTACGGAATATTTTACAATTAATAATGTGAAACATTTCAGATCTATAATATCAAAATATATTAGAAGGTTTTATATCTAAGGATCTGCCTCCTCTTTATCGTCATCGGTGTGAGTTTCATAAACTAGGCGTGGTTAGTTTCAGAGATCTGGGTGTAAACACCAGAGGAGACTGAGCTGCAGGAAGGCAGCTTTCCCGTTCTTCAGACGCACCGACCATGTCACAGGAAGTGTCTGATAACATGAAGAACGCTAAAAGATCTAAAAAATAAACACATCGTTCTTAGACCAAAAATAAAACCAGAACATCATCTAAAGCTCTGTAGACCTCACTGGGTTAAGGCTGAAGTGTCATTAGGTTTACCACCACGTTGTCCACATTTCCTTCTCTATTCTCTCCATTTCCCCTCCTCTGCAGCCTCTCTCCAACGCCTCTTCTTTCCTCTTTAATTATCCTTTAACCTTCCTGTCGGGCACTTCCTGATCCGCTCTAGCAGCGGGCCGAGTGTGATTTATTTTGTGTGTGTAGGAGAGTGTTTGTTTGTGTTGGTTGGCTTTGCCTTATTATTTCAGCTTTTGGGTCAGAGCTCACGTCTCCAGAGAACAAATGAAGACGGCTCATTGAGTCGTGAAGACACTCTCGGAGTGCTTTCACTTTTTAAAGACACGCTGCTAAAAGAGTCTTGATGCATGTGATGTGAAAGTAATTGGCCTCATTTGTTCCCGCTTTAAGGGCATCAAAGAGACGGCGCTCCACCTCGCCGTTCGTCTGGAGGAGAAAAGCTCCCTGGCGCTGGTGGATTTCCTCTGTCAGAACAGGTCAGACCACTAAAACCATACGTTCACTGCTTTTACTAGAAGTTTTGTGTTTAACACTGTGTGTGCACGGAGCAGCAACTGTCTGGAGAAGAAAACAGCAGATGGAAACACCGCTCTTCACTACAGCATCCTTCATCACAAGCCTGAATCACTCAAGTTGCTGCTGAAGGCCAAAGCAGCCATTCACACTGGTATGTTTCACTCGTAATTCGTGTTTTTGGGACCTGGAATAGTCGGTAAAAATTTAAAAAACACATTTTTGTCTCCCGTAGTGAATTCAGGTGGAGAAACGGCTTTAGAACTGGCCAAGAAGCTTCAGCACACACAGTGCATCGAGCTGGTGAGACCCCACTTCCTGTTAGAGCTCTAAAGGTTTTACTCAGAGGTGATCTCGTACGAGGAATCCGGTTACAGCTTCACCAGAAACAAAACAACAAAACTTCCACAGCTGGACCTTAGAACGACTCCCCATCAGGCCCCAGCGTGCATCGTTTATAAACGGGTTTTATTTTCATACCGGTCATCTGCCTCGCTGAATAAGACCTGCCGAACGTTACATCCTGTTTTTGCAGGATGTTTTATAGAAACTGGGAATGTTGTTAATTTCAAAGGAAACGTGCATCTTCTTTCCTTACGAGCCCAAAGCCGAGTTCTTATCTTGAAATAAATGCTGAAAATGTTTAACGATGTCATTTCTAGTTGGAGCTGGCTCACAGTGGCAAGTTTAACTCCCAGATCCATGTGGAGTTCATGTGGGAGACCCAGTGTCAGGAGTTTTATGACAGTGAGGATGACCTGGATGAGAAGGTAAAGAACACACACACACACCTTTGGGTGTTTTGAACAGCCAAAATAACTCTTTATTTCATCTCCAGGTCAGCCCGTTACCCAAGAGCCGATCTCTTTCATCATCAAACGAAGGAGGCGGATCAGCCTTCACTCTGTGGAACCTCAGCACCAGTTCCAGTTCCAGGCCTTGTCAGGCATATGAGAACCTGGATTTCCTGTATAAAAATTCTCCAGCCAATAGCGCCCTCTCTGGAGCATCAGCGCCACCGCCGCTGCCAGCTAAATCAATCCAAAGAGGTAGACAAGTTTTACTTAAACTTCTTTTTATTTTATTTTTGATCTCCCAACATAAACGGCTTTGTTCTCCTGGCCTCCTCAGGCCGCTCAGACCCTCAGATTTCAGCCGCAGCACACCTACGACGGCGCAGCTCCAACCCAGCCGCCCACACCGGTCCTCAGACTCAAACCAAACTTAGTTCACCTAATTCGGAGAATCCAGGCCAAATGAGACCCCCGAGGTCTTCACTGGGACAAACGAATCTCCAGAAGACCCAGAGGCAGACTTGGGATGGCCAGCTTGGTGCTAGTTCCGGGTCACAAAGCTCTCCTTCACTAGTATCCCCTCAGAATCACGTGGGACCAATCAGGTGAGCATGAAAATGCTAATCATGTAAAATAACTCTTTAATGTTTTTCATTGTTTTGATCTGTAAGAATTCTCATCATTCCTGTTTCCAGCTCCGGGAAGACCACATCTTATCGTCGCACCGGCAACACGGGCAGCAGCCAGGGAAAGAGCGTGGGCAGCCAGGAGGAGCTGTACTGCAGCCTAACGGGAAACGGCGCCGGTTCCTCCGCTCCGACTCCAGCTCCTTCCTCCTCTCCCACCGTCACCGGCCCCCCACGCTCCCGCAAGAATGCAATGGTACCGCCACACTTTTAGCTGCAGTCTTTAGCAGGAAAAAGAAAAAACCTCGTCCAGAGGGATTACACAGGCGATGCGACTGCTGATGGAACAGTGAGAATCAGATTCCATGTCTCCTCAGGTGTCTGGCAGCCGGCCACAGAAGCGTGTCAAAGCTCTGGTGGACTGCCGAGCTGTCAGCTCCGAGCAGCTGGCGTTTTTTAAAGATGAAGTCATCGTGGTCACGGCCACTAATGACCCCTACTGGTGGGTAAGTGGAACTACACGATAATTTCCCCATGCACTTCTAACAAATTCTGGATGGAATCATACATTCTCACGGACGGTTCCTGTGTGTTTTTATCTCTACAGGTCGGGCACATCGACGGAGACCCATCGAGGAGTGGGACCTTTCCTGTCAACTACGTACACAAACTAACAGACTGACGACCATGTCCTTCTGATCGGCTGAACTTTACCACCAAGTGGGACTTATCAGCAGGAAAAGGCTCATAACCGTGGATCTAAGTGTTTTTTTCATGAGGATACCTTTTCCAAAGAGTATATTACTCTTTAATCATTGACTCACCCTGGGAAGTCACGAGGAAACGGAACGCTGTTTACTGTTGTCATGAACCTCCAGCTGCAGCAGAACGGAGCAGAGACAAAGCATTGTGGGTAATCTGCTCTAATGTTTACTTGCATTGCAGCTGTTGACTGTTCTGGGTAGGATTTGTACACAGAGACTGAACTCCTGCAGGGCGAAACCTTTTAAGGCACTTTAAATTCAGAGGAAGCCTCTGAAGCGTTAGCACAGCCAGCTGTGGCTAATTTTACTATTTTAAATCACAACATAAGAAGACTTGTGGTTCAAATCCGGAACAGTGTCTGCCTGGGATGTCCCATCTCGCGTGTCTTCAACCATACCACCAGACGGCAGCAGCCCAAAGAGAAAAGTGAAACCAGCTGGCCGCAGACGGACTGCAGGATCCAGTTTCTACCGGCTCCAGGCATTGGCCTCTAGGGGGATCTGGAGCAGCCATGATGGGATGGAGGAGAAAAATAGACTTTCTCTCCTAGCAGCAATAGAGGAGCTTCAGGATTCAGGATGGGAGGCGTCACTACTCTTGTTTTTAAACGTGAACGTTACACATTTCATTCACATTACAATTAGCTTTATTTGTTCATACGTGATATGTACACATGTATAATTTAGCATTTTACAGGGCAGTGTTACTCATTTTGCCACGTTTAAGTTTTCTGAACTATAAAAGGGAAGATTCAGTATTTTAAACACTCTGCTGCATAACAACTGGACTTGTTGTATTGTACAGGTTTAAAGGAAACGGCGAGGAGCGTATCGGTCACTTACTTTTTGATACTGACTGGTTACAGTGTTGATTATGGGTTAGCAGATGTGTGATGTGTAAATAACTAATTAGCTGGTTTTACTGAGTGCATTTGTAACATAAACTATACATGTTTCATTATGCACCAGTCATGTATTTCTGGTCCTGCCAACAAAAAAAAAAACACATTTAGATTAAACACAATGAAGGTACATAGGGCTCAATGGTGAATGGCTTGTATTTGTATGGTGCCTTCTTAGGGTTTTACAACCCCCCAGTCATCCACCCATTCACACGCTGGAGGGGATGAGCTATGGTGTGGCTGCAGCTGCCCTGGAGGCGTGGCCAGGCGCCACCGGCCCCTCCGACCACCACCAGCAGGCAAGGCGGGTTGAGTGTCTTAATTAAGGACACAACAGCAGCATTCTCTGGTCGGAGCCGGGTTTGAACCTGCAACCTTCCGATTACTGGACAACCCGCTCTGCCTCCTGAGCTACTGCTGTCTCAAGTACAATTACATTCCAGTTTGACTTATTTTTTAGAATCAGTGTTCCTAAAACATTTTAGTTTATTTATTTAGAGCCATAAGTGTTGAGCATCATCCCTGTTTTTATTTTTATTTTCATAAGTATTTCTTAAAATGTCAGGATCAAAGGGTTAGTTTCAGTCCTACTTTTTGCACATTTTTGTTAGTAATGAAATATTAGAATCAAGCCTAAAAATTTTGAAATCTACATAAAAGCTAATTAATGTCAAAATATCCTAAAGTCTTCTAATTCACCCCTTCAATATAAATCATTAATATATTTGGATTTTTAACTCTAATCAATTATATAAAATGCATTTTTTTATACTTTAATCTTCATTTAAACTTTATTTTTGCTTCTTTTGCCCGTATTTATTTCCTACCAACCTAAGCTGAGTCCCATCCAGACGTCACCTTTAGCAGGTATTTCCTCCGCCGCCTCATTTGGACTTCCACTTTCCCCTGACCCTCCATCCCATGGTGGGAACGATAAAATTCCAACCTGTCACTTGCATAACCAGCCAGCTGCCACAGGGAGACCCAGTCCTCTGATAAATACATATGAACACACATCTCTCCCATTAAAAGCATTCATGCATTCACCAAAGCCTGGACCGTTTCAGGTTTATTCATGCAAACGCATCTGCACATCTGGTGGAACATTAGAGCAATCCATTAAGACAGAGACTGAAGTCTGAGTTTATGTTATTCTGATTTATCTCTACTAATCATATAAGTAGGTATATTCTTTTTCTAGTCAGGGAAACGGAGATCTGTTTGTGGAAAATCAATCTGATGCTTTTTATGACCATCAGCTTACCGTAACTTTCAGAATTCAAGCACTTAAAACGTTCCTGTTAATTCTGCCCCTAAATGCAGCCGAGAAGGAGCTCCTGCTAAATCTGATGAGCTTTTTCACGCCGTTCCTTTTGGCCCAGAGCATCTGGTTATGTCACAGAGCTCGTTTCTGCTGACGCCTGCTGGAAAGGTGACCCAGATCTTGCCTTTGACGCTGCTGTGAAGATGTGAAAGTTAGCACTTTGTGTTTGCGGTGTGTAAAAGAAAATCTCTGCAATATTCAAGTCATTTAGTGAATTTATTCTAATAGGTCACAGAGAAAAAGATTCTTACAAAGTGAGGAATAGTCTGAAAGCAGATTTTACGACATTTTTGTTTTACAGGTTTCAACTTTGTGCAGAATCATAGAAACTAAGCATAAAATGGCAGGACATTCCTCAAAAACATGGCCGCCACATCAGGTATATAAGGGAGACTGAGTTGTGTCACGAAAAGATGTTGCTTCAAGTATAAAAGTGAGCCTTAAAGCAGAAATCCAGAGTTTTCCTTCCTTTTCAGGAATTAGCCGCCCCCATTCTTTAAGGCCCCATGCAATTTCACTTGAGAGCCGCTCAGCATTAGTTAATAGCAATTGTCATCTGCTAACATACAGATGTTAACGTCACATCGCCCACAAAATAAGGATATTTTCTACGGTTTGGCTTTCATCCACACCAAAGTGGAGTTATGCAAATTCTCCGTTGTCTGCATCTGCTTGTGGGCAAATACAACCATGGTTTAGGTTTTGCATGCGCCACCTGTGTGTACACTCACTTTCTTGTTTTTACTAGCTTTATAGCTGCTCTAGAAGACAACAGGCGAGGGACGATGTTAAGGAGGGTTTTGCCCGCCAGGTCCAAGGAATGTTTTTAGGTGAAGACGCCAAATATTTGGGGAACAGGCTTGGCATGAATGTGCTTCATAATGAGCAGGATTTTTCACTGAAAACAGGGTGGCGTAGACACAAGTTTTTCTTTCCCCATAAGATATTTGGTTTCATAAAAACCCAGCTACGTGTGCACATGACATAAGATAGCCGGCTAAGGAAGCCTAGGACTATTAGATACCTGATGTGTGCGACGATGAAGACATTAACAAACACGACACCATAAAACAAGATTTCAGAAAAGTGTTTTTGTGCCTGTGACTAGTCAGCATTTGTGACAATAAAGGGCTGCGAGAACAACACTTTTCACTTTGCTAAATCAGTTAAATGATCCTTGCTTGCGTGTCCCCCTGGAGGCATAAAATAAAGAAATTCAAGTGAATTTAATGCCAACCACAAGTTCAAACAGGATTTATCTGATTGTATTAGTCAGTGATCAGGAAATTTAAAACAAAAAAACATTCAGCATTACATTCATTCTGCAAGTGAGCCCAGAGATCTTTGGGAAATATTGACTATTTTTTGTTTTTATGTCATTCATAGAAGAACAGCTGCAGTCCCACTGGATTAAGTGTTTTTTTTTTCTGCTCAGGAGAAAAATAATTCTCTTAATGCCAATCCACAGATCCTGAATTACACCCGCTGTAAGAGCTGGTGCAAGCACTGGCTCGCGATACGAAAGACCCCAAAATACTTCCATATCACCTTAGCAGACTTTTGTTTGGTATGTATATGTGCACAAAGACAGTAAGCAGAATAAGTCAGCATTCACAGAGAAAAGTTCACGGCTTCAGTAGCTCATAAAACTTTAAAACTGCAACATTTTAAGTGATTAAATTAAAGAGGCACTCTTAATGATGCTCTTTAAAAATCTCTTCCTAAGCAGCTTTAACGAACTATATTTAAGCCCTTAAAGTCTAAATTAGAAAATAAGCAACCCCAAGTCTTACAACCTACACTTTTAAACTCATGCACTTTAAGTATTTTACATGCATTCACTTTTTTTACTCTCACATCGACTTAAAAGGAAACTCATCCTATTTCTGTGCATGTGAGCTGAAATCTTAAATGATGTGCTTTTTCTTTAAATGGTTTCAAAAAGGCAGCATCAGGAAATCCCTGATTATCTTCTCCAATAGTTGCGCTACATTTTAGAAAAATGCTGCAGCTAAAGTGAATCTCTGCCTCGCTACTGTAACCTTGAAATGTCCTAAACAGATATGTTTCCTTGTGCATCACCTGTGCATTCAGGGTACGCCAAATGCAGCTGGAGAGACAGAGTGGTGGAAGAGATGCCTCAATTCCACCATGGAAAGTAGGAATTATGGTGGAAAACGATAGAAAAGTAGACAATCTACTTGTAGAAAAGTAGACAATCTACTTGTGCACAAAATATAAATATTTGATTAGCAGCCAATGTCTCACAATAAAATAAACATGAGCTTGTCTAAATGCTCAGAAACTCTTAATAAAACAGATTAAGTGTCCTTACACTGACACATTGTGCACACTAAATCCTGTCTGCATTCTAAAAAGCAAATTTGCAACTCTTCAGTGCTTTTTCCAGTAATATAAGACACAAAAAGTTGTGATTTTTAAAATCCTGAATTCTGATACATGCATGATTTCACTCAATCATAAAATAAATTATTCTAAACCTAAAACACTCCATGGTTGTCACATAATGTTGCAGCAATCAGCTGGATACATTCTGTATGTTGGATGGAGTGATGAACGGTTGCTAGGTGACTGGATAAAAAGAGGCCACAGGTGGAGTCATCCCCAGCATGAATGTCTTGTTTTTCTTTGCTTGTGCTGCCAAACCCAGATGCCAAGGTGGGTGGGTGGTGGTGGGGGGTGGGGGGGAGTGATGGGTCACATAAGCCAAGGCACATTTTCTAACGAAGGTCTAAAATGACATTTTCTGTTTCTGCTTCCTTGGCTTTTATAGAACAGTACAGATCTATACAAAGATGCTGCCCTTCACGCTGTGCTTTTGTTCATCTTTAATTCTCTTTACCTTCTTTCAAAGACATTATATAAGTTAGCTAAAGCAGAGAAAAGCTTTCAGGCCAGTCTGAGCCTCTCCTCCCACATCACCTGACTCATCGTGGCTTTCGTCTGAATCCTTCATAAAGCAAGCGGACTAACTACAAGCAGCAAAGATCTGTAAGAACATCGTGGACACAATGATATCCGTTGTACCGGTGCTAGCTTGATTGGTTTCCTAGCCAGAGAATTTCCTCTGAAAAACACTGAGCAGGAAGCTCCTTACTAGCCTCTGTGATATTTGTAGGCACTCTAAACCCCTTGAGGACCAGCCTCGGGATGCAAGAGCAGTACAGTTGAAGCTGGAGAGCAGCCATGTCGCTGAGAGTTAGCTAAACAAAGGTGGTCGATACTTCCAGCTCTGTAAAGCACATTTCTAACCATTTGAGACCAAATGCAACGGTTGAAGTCTTATTTGAGTTTCACGGGCCAGGGAAGGCATGTGCGGAGCCCGAGCATTGAAGAAAAGACAATGGTGGGTCGATGTTTCTTGAACTTCATGCCTTTCTTCACCCGTTGGGTGTTCTCCGCTATGTACAACTCACCCTGCTGGGCTGAGGTGGATATTCTCGATACCAGCTCCCCGTGGACCACCACCTGCTGCTCCGAGCGCACGAACATCTCCCTAAGCTCCTCCAGTCGCTGTTCCATCTCTCTGACGACACGCTGCCGCTCTTCCACCTCTAGGAGGCGGCGCCGTGCCGCCTCGAACTCCATGCTGGAGCTCGGGGTGACCAATTTGGAGGAGGGGGCTGTGGCAGACCTGGATGTGGGTTCAGAGCCAGCTAGCAGAGCCCCTGTCACCCTCCGGAAGTCTCCCATAGAAATGGAGCGTCTGGTGGCGGGAGACGCAAGCGCCAGGAGAGTGGAGGCAGAAGTAGAAGTCGGCATAGCTGATAGGGGAAGAGCCAAGGAAGAGGACGACTGGGATGATGATTCCGGTGGATGGAGATCTGGATGCGAGTCCATACCTTTAAGGGGTACTGCTGTGTCTTCGGCCGTGTCCTCAGCCGTGTCCTCATCGCTGGTTTCGGTGATACTTTGCTGTCTCTTCATGGCCAGGACTTGACTTTTCCTGCATTCCTTATTGTTTTTTCTCTTCTCCATCGTGCCGTGTCAGATGAAAGAGGAGCCGAGCAGAGAGAACAGAGACGTGCAGAGCTGCAGCACGGGAACAGCTCCATTCACTAACAAGACATCCGAGCTGGGATTGTGCAGTCTCTGCATCTCACTGTTTGTGCTGGGGAGGGTGCGTCCTGGTGTTTCATTGGCTGTTGCACTCTTGAGCATGTCAGCTGATGATTGGGCAGCTTTTCCACCGTGCTGCTGATGTTGGCAAGCTGTAGTGTCCTCCACTCGAATGCTTGGTTGTCATCCTCTGCAGCTCTGCTTTGATCAGCGTTTGAAAGACGCTCAGGTTTCACTTCAGTCTTTCTGACACCAACTCACTTTCTTTATGTCCTCGCTGCCTTTCTGTTGCCATCCACACCAGCTGGTCCCTTCATTTTCTTCTTTCACTGGGCGGATGGTTGCCCATAGCAACACAGCCTTCACATCAAATGACAATAAGCAGAAGGGAGGGGTGATGCTCTACTTTATCTCTCCGTTAATCACTCTGCTGCTCAACGCTACACCACCCTGTCCTGCTACTCTGGTTTCACATGCCCCAGCTTTCATTTCATTTGATGGGTCAGACGTTTTCTTAAAATTATCTAGCTATTTAAATCTGACCTCCAAAATTCTCCAAATATTCTACAATTAATGGAGAAAATACTTTCCAGAGTTCTTTTCAAATTGAGAAAACAAAAGACACCTTGAAATGTACTTGTTTATCTTTTTCCTAGAAGTTTCCTTGCTACAGTCGGAGGATGTTGAGATGGAAATAAACTCATCTGCTGTAAAATTAACTGCACTCCATATGTAGAACATCACACAAACATGGTGGTGGTAGTGTGATGGTCTGGGGTAGCTTTGCTGCATTAGGAATGAGGTGACTTGATGAGATTGATGGAACCAATAATTCTGCTTTCTAGAAAACAATCCTGAAGGGGAATATCCTGGAAAACTGTATTTTTGACTTTAAACATCATCTAATTTAATGTGTAGCTCATTAGCCAGAGCAGGTGAACATCTCCACTGAAAACAAAGCAGACAAAAATGATTTTTAGATTTAAAACAGGACAAAAATCCCATGCTTACTTCCATTTCATCCATTAGATATGTTGATTGTCCACTAATGTGCTATAGGGATTAAAAACCTTCGGTCATTAATGCTTCTTTCTACAAACCGAAACAAAATCTTGCCCATTTAATCTTTTTTCTTTATGCAACATCGAGCATTAACCTAAAACAGCTTTCTCTTCGGCACTCATCAGTTACATCATCATGATTTAGGATCTTTTTTCTTGCTTCAACAATCCATCTTATCTGTGTAGACAGAAGTGATGCAACTAAAGGTGAAACAGAGACATACACAACATCTGAAGCCATGAAGGGTTGAATAGATGTCCTCGTTTAGAGCAAAGAGAAACAGACGGAGATTTTAGCGGGCCAGAGGTGGTGCTGTGCATGTGTGTGATGTGTCTGCGTACATATCTGAGTATTCACTTAGGGCTTCGCTTTTATCTCAGGACTTGAGCTGCATTAGCCATAGTTTCCTGCTTTTAGCTTCACGGATCACTGGAGCGTAGCAGAAAATAGCCCAGATAGGTTGGTCATGGAGGAGACAGAAAACTTTCTTTTTCTGGAGATCATGATCAAAAACACCAAAAGAAAAGTCACTTTTAGAAAAGAAATAAATAAAAATACATTTTCTTAAATATGCTTCATGTGCAGCTCCAATGTTTTTAGGATTAGAAACCAAGATATTTCAGATCTTTTCTTGTCTACTGCGGCGTTAGGCCCGGCTACTTGGGCTCAAGCCCCGAATCTTTAATGAAAAGCCCCAGATCTCAAACGTGGAAGTAACATGCAGTACCAAAGTCCAACACAGAGGGAGCAGCTAGCAGTAGTTTGTCTACAGCCTGCCTGAGCCTCCACCACTGAAGAAGAAGCCCTTCAGCAGCCGGCTTCTTCTGCAGTCTCTGCCTGAAACGCATATATTAATGTCGATGGTGAAGATGGACATAAGGACGTTTTTTAGACAAAAAGTACCGCAACAGAACCCCAGCTTTGATGAGACTGGTGTTGACTCAGGTTTGTGAGTCTTATTTGAAAATATTTGTTGTGCTGCTAGTTTGCCTAAAGTTAGCTTACTATCAGGTAAAGTTGCTGGAGAAAGAAAGGGAATATTTACTATCATCTCACACTAAACACTAACAGAACAATACTCTGCCCTGAATATGCTTAATATGTAGCTTCAGATTAAAAATTTTGTGGTACAAGACAAATATATATGATGTTGACTAGTGCGTGTCACGTGTGTGTGTGCGCGCGTGTGTGTGTGTGTGTGTGTGTGTGTGTGTGTTAAGCCCCGGATCTTCTTCAGTCCTTAATCCGCCCCTGCTGCTCCTAATTTTAGAAAACTAAAAAACGTTCTAAAACAGTCAGGAAAATATATTCTAATTAGACTCATTGAAAAATATGAATCTGATTAATTAGAGCATCATAATGAATTAATCTAAATTAATCGCATTTTAATCGTTCAAGAAAATTTGCTCCAAAAGCATTTTTTTCATTAAAAATAATGAGGCAGAAATTCAAACAATGTCATGGACATTATAATTGTAAACTTAAGCTCTTTTAAATTCCCCAAAATTATTTAAAACTGTATTTCCATAGAAAACAGGAAATTAAAGTTGTTTTGGACTGCTGCTGCGTGTCGTGTAAAAAATATTCCAGAAGATACACGCAGCTTTCTATCTCCATTACCAATTGGTCAGTTCAGATGATTGACACCTCTTTTGGATCTTTATGGCCAATAGGATGAAGCGTTACTCACCAAAATTAGATTAACAGCTCAGTCAGTCAGATCAGATGGGCCCTTGGTCTCAAAGGGTTAAACACGTTGAGTTTTATTAACACATTATATTTTTCTAATTAATTATTTATAATTAACTTGCTAAATTCCCATCCCTAATTATAAAACACAAAATTTAAACAAAAATATTCACTTTTCCCCCAACAGTTTCAGGCACTAGCAAAAAGTTACACCCACCCTAATTCTATTGACCGTTAGTAAAGTAATTGGATCCAAATCCTTCCTACATACAATTATCCCTGACCCCATTACAACAAATCTCTCCTCCGCACTGTTATAATCAAAACTGTCATTGAAGCTTGGGCTCAAATCTCCCCAAACCAAACCCTCTGCTTCAGTTTAATCTGTGTCCTGTTTGCATTTTTAGTCCACACGTGTAGAGAACGTTATCTGGGGTTAGCATATTTGCTCTCAGCTGTTCGTCTTTGGTAACAAAGATGTGTGCAGCAGGGTCCTTGCACTCAGCTTGTTGCATGATCTGTCTAGTTGAGTAAGTGAAGGAGCTACAGAGGTGAGGGACAAGTAGAAGCCTTCAGCTCTTGCACCCAAATCAGCCGTTTTAAAACAACTGGACTGCAATAATAGGGAGAAAGGTATTAACAATAAAAGACATCTGTCCACACCTTCAAATAGTCAGACTCCAACTTCCACCAAGACCAGAAAGCTGTCTCAAGACACCAGGGACAAGACTGGGATGAGCCAGTCAACAATAGGCAAGCAGCTTGGTAAGAAGAGATCAACTGTTGGAGCAATTTTTAGAAAATGGAATAAATACAAGATCACTGACAAGCTCCCTTGACCTGGGGCTCCACGCAAGACCCCTCCTCGTGGGTACAAATGATCAAGCACCCGGTAAGGAAACAGCCCACACCGGGAAAACTGATCAAAGATAACAAAGATTACTATTGGTAACACATCCTACAGCGCTTTCAAGGTCCCCCTGCTTAAGCTAGCTTTCCACCTTGCAGGGGGAGACAAGCTGGCTGCTTAAGTACATTTTATTTATATAGCACTTATCACAGACATCACAAAGTGCTTCACATAGATCAAAACAAAATAAAACAAAGTCATAAAGTGCAGGCTCAACTTTAGAAAAGCTTTAAATAAAGGAAATGGAACAAGAATGAAACTCTGAATCTTCTACTGAGACAAAAGATGGAGCTGCTTTTCCACCGTTCTCTAATCAATAAGTTTTGTCTTTCAGCTGCTGCAGCCTGAGTCATTCTGTGCATGTGCAAGTAGGTGTGTGTGCAAGTTCTTCACTGCAGTGTGAATTCTGTGTAAAATGACGTCAAAGATCCTGCTGGTGGTAAAATATCAGAGTGTGTGTTTGTGTGAAATGAAGGCACATCTCAGACATGCTGTATAAATATGTGAGATGCAGTCACAAGAAGGTCGGATATGTAGGAGGGTGGTGGTAAGCAGGTGGAGATGATGAGAGGAGAAGGTGCTGCAGATGAGGAGAGAGAGATGTTGTTAGATGTCAGGCTGGACGGATGACCTAAAATGCATAAAGCTGTGAATTTAAGGATTCTTGTATAATTCAGGTCAGGAGGCAAATAAATGCAACTTTACATTTAAATGTTTTTTTGTTTTGTTTTGAAAGATGTCCTAACAGGATCCTGGATTTACAAACATAAGAGCCTGAGTTTGAGCATACAGACATTTGCACTTTGTCTCCCTCTAGTGTTTCTTTATGGAGACATTAGGAAAACATTAATTTTGTAAAGCAAACTGCTTTACAATTTATTGATTATTCATCTGAGGATTTTCAGCGTAGTAAATATAAAAAAGAGAACTGATGTGATTAAACGATTAAAAATAGTCGCAAAATTATGAAAAATTTGAATAAAATAAAACTGATGATTTATTTGTATCATTGTTTCCTGTCTCTTTGTGCACGATTGCAAAAATCAGATTTTTTTTAATCTGAGGGACAATAAACTGAGCAGAAAAGAAAGTTTAAACATCCACTTCTCTTCGGATTTGCCTGCAGCGACACCAAAATGTCCACACTAAGTGCCGCTAAAGGGATTTAGCCTGTTCTAGGTGAATTATGAGCTTTTTCTTTTATAGGAATAAGAAAACAACAGGACACTTGATCATAGCAACTCAATCTTTAATATCATAAGATATAAAAATCTTCATCTTTATCATACAATAACATCTTACCATAATACCATCAGTCAAAAGACCACCAAACAAGAAATATATCAGAACTTTGATCCCTTTAGAGGTAAGAAAGCTGGCTAACAGATTATTCAGCCTTACAGGTCCTTCCTTCTTTCATTCTCAATCCCGTTTTCTACTCCAGACATGCTTCCTCACATGTAGGCACCGAGCTGAAAGCAGGACCTACCCATCTGTGGGAATCGGTTTGAGACACACTTCTTCAGAACATCTCAAAATCAAGGTCCGTCGAGTGTAGAAAAAAAAAAGGTGAATTCCAAACTCAGGAATTGCATAAAAAGGGAAATTCCACAATGAGGGAAGAAGAAGAGACCTGCAAGGCAACAAGTCCACAGATCAGCTCAGCGTGTCTTTTACCATTTTAAATCCCCACTTTCTTGAGATGAAAAACCAAACAACAAAAGCTGAAAACACAAGAAACAGCCTTGAAAATACATCTTTCAGAAAAAAAAGTCATTTAGCAAACTGCAACATGCCACATTGTTCCTCGGGCAGGTTTTCTTTCACGGAAAGCCACCTACTTTACTAGTTTTGTAGTCATAAAAATAGTCAACATTTCAAATGTTTGCAAACAGATTTACGAAGCTGAGAAAAGGGAGAGCAGAAAAAACGAGGAAGCCACATGACATCATTACGTCACCAGACCATGCACGGCTCTGCAGCATCCCGCAAGACAACAAACATAAACTGCAAGTCATGCAACTGACACACACAAACTCACACACTCGCACACAATCGCACTGTAAAAGCAAATACTCGTGTATTTTTCTTCCTCCCCAGAATCCACCTCATCTGGTTTGGTTGTACCAAAACCAACAAGGCGTTTGTGGAAAGAGGTTTTATATTTTTATGAAATTATGCTCTTTGAAAAACATTGAACAGCAGCTGAACAGTTTGTGTGTGTGTGTGTGTGTGTGTGTGTGTGTGAGTGTGTGTGTGTGTGTGTGTGTGTGTGTGTGTGTGTGTGTGTGTGTGTGTGTGTGTGTGTGAGTGCAGATTGATTTGGCAGCGCATTTAGAAACATAAAGCTCATCAACTCTGCAAAAACCCCCCCAAAAAAAACAAACAAAAAAAAGAAAATCAGACAGACGGACAACGGAACAGGCAGACGGACAAGCGTGCAGCGAGGATCAACTACAGCAACGATCCAGAGAGAAAACGTTCATGTCACCATCAAAAACAGTTGCAGGTTCATGCAATCACTCGCTCACATGTCGCTCATCCACACGGCAGTAAGACATCCCCCCTCCCCCCTCGTCTTGCTGCTCGGATCACATCGGCCCACACACAGATAGCAAGTGCAGGACCACTGTTTGTGTTCCTTGGCTGTTTTTTAAATCTTTTTTTTTTATACATATATTCTTTTCATTTGGAGGCTGGACGCAACGTCCCAAAGCAAAGCCGCGTGGTGCTGGTGAGCCCCCGGTGACCTGATCAGCTGTTGAGTCTCTACAGGGAGGTGGACGGCAGCTTCTTGACACGCCTCTGGGCGAGGAAGGAGCTCTCGATGGGCTTGAGCTCTGGAGGGGGTTGGGAGTTCTTCAGGGCGGAGTAGGTGGCGGCCATCGCACCCTGAATGTAAACAATAACAAGAGGTTGTTTTTTTTTTACTCTATTTCATTCAAAATTTATGAAATAAACACAAGCAAATGCAATACATAAACATAATGAAAAAAAAACATTTGAATGAAAAGGAGCAGATAGAAGAAAAATCTTATCATTTCTGCCCCTTTTTACAAAAGAAAATTATCTGTAAAACACACAATACAGCCTCAGTCCCTTTCTACTTTTTATATATATAATCATTGACATTTTAATTTACCTTTTCACAATTGCTTAATACATTTGATTTTATGCATTTTTTGAATATAGCAAGTGAGTTTGAATCTTTAATATCTCTGTTAAGGGCATTCCACAATCTTACACCATTTACAGAAATATCACATTCCTTCATTTTGGTTCTGAATTTAGTTTTTTTAAAGACATCAGTCCCTTTTAATATGTACCCACTTACTCTCCTATGAAACATTTTCTGAATATTAGTTGGTAAATTACTCGTATTCGCTCTGTACATTATTTGCAATATTTTCCACTCTACCAAGTCAGGAAATTTCAGTATTTAATATCTAATGAATAATGAATTTGAGTGATCTCTGTAGTTACTGTTATTAATGATCCTCAATGCTCTTTTTTGTAAAATAAACAAAGGTTGAGTAAAAGTTTTGCATGTGGCTCCCCAAATATCCAGACAATAAATTAAATATGTTTCAATCAGCGAGTGATACAACATTAATAACACAGACCAATTTAGCAGAAATGTGACTCTATATAATACCGCTATGGCTTTGGCAACTTTCCCCTTTATATAACTTATGTGATTTCCAAGTGAGACACTCATCAAACATGACTCCAAGAAATTTGGTTTCTTTTACTCTTTGAATTTCCATTCCATCTATCGTTAAAGATACATCACAGTTTCTTTTGTTGTTAAACAGTATAGTTTGTTTTGTTCAGGTTCAATGACCGTCTATTTATATGAAACCATTTTTTTTACTTTAATCAGTTCACTGTTTATTACTTGAGTTACTTCATGTATATTTAATCCTGAATAAAACTGGACCAAGTAGATGAGATATATTTATAAGGTCATTAATAAACAATATGAACAGTTTAGGTCCGAGGACCGACCCTTGTGGCACTCCATAATGAATATCTTTCAATTCAGATCTGGCATCATTTATTTGAACAAACTGTTTCCTATTGTCTAAATAACTATTAACCCATTGATGAGCCACACTTCTTATTCCAGAGTTCTGATCAAAACTGAAGGAGCTCTACTGATCTGTAGTGTTTTAGAGGACTGAGGTAATTTATGGGAACTAGTGGCATCACTTACTCTCCATCCAATCCATTTTAACTAAGGTTTTACATACACACACACACACACACACACACACACACACACACACACACACACACACACACACACACACACACACACACACACACACACACACACACACACACACACACACACACACACACACACACACACACACACACACACACACACACACACACACACACACGAAAACGAGATGGAAAAAATATTGGTTGCTGATTGCGGCCCAGTTTTGCATATCAGACTGATACTTGTATGTTAAAACAGGACTAACATCGGCCAATACCGATTGATGCCAATATATCGTGCATCCCTAATGTTGCCGGAACCATTTGAATTAAATTGAAATGTTAAAAAATGTAACTCGTCCCGTGTTATTGCTCACATGCTTAGTGGTCACTTTTGTGAACAGCTGGGTATATATGTGGGTGTTGGTGGTTGACTTTATATAAGCAACAGTTTAGGACTCTAATGTGACAAGGCCACCCACTGACGGTGTGTGGAGTGGTAATACTGATGATTAAAATAAATAGTAAAAGTAATAATAATATTAAATTAACCAGTGTTTTATTAAAGAAAGTATTTCATTTTTCTTCATTGTTTAGGCTGACTTATGAGCAAAGTTTGGAAAAACAAACAAATTAGCACAAAAGGAACACATTTAAATGGCATTATGCCCTCCTGTGGCCACAATAAATATGACAAAAAAAATTAGAAATTGAGATTTCCACACTGCAAAAACCGATTTTTAAAAAGGCTTGTTATTAGACATGGTATCTTTATTTTCTGCAAAACAACACTACTTAAAGTAAATATTCTCAAATTTGATCCACATTTTCTTGTTGAGTAAAAAGATCTCATAGTGAGGTAAGCAAAATGAAATTGAACATTAGGTTATTATTCTAGTTTTAAGAATTAAAGCCAAGTTACTTTTGCTTACCTCAAAGGCAGATTTCTTTTACTGAAAACCAGAAAATTTGGATCATATTTAAGAATATTTACCTTATTTTAAGTCGTATTGATTTGCAGATTTGTTTTCTTTTTATGACTAAACATTAGACAACATGTCTAAAAACAAGCTTTTTTCAAACTTTCTTGAAAAATCCTTTTTGCAGAGCAATTATGTTTCTTTCCCCTCTGGGAGGAAAGAAAAAAATGTGCAGAGTTGCGTTACCTTGACCAGTTTGGGGTCCTGGTGTGGGAGCTGGCTGTTGGGCAACTTGTCTCTGTGAACGATCCAGGGGTGTTTGAGGACCTGCCTGGCTGTCAGTCTCTGATGGGGGTCCACATGAAGCATCTTGGACACAAGATCCTAGAAAGCGCCGAAAATGTTAGTTTTTTTTGCAAGAAAGAGACCAAAAACATCCCCTAAAGAGCATTTTTACCTTTGCAGCATCAGAAACGGTGTCCCAGTTGCCTCCATTCAGACTGAAGTGACCATTTCCTATCCTGTTCAGGATCTCATTCGGAGTGTCTTCAGGTCCGTTAGCAAACGGAGTAAAGCTGGTGAAAGGAAAGTAGAAAGAAGAGTCAATACAGAAAGAAAAATTAGTAAAATTAGGTAAAACAAAACCATCTGAGTTATTTACCCAGCCAACATGGTGTAGAGTAAAACTCCCAGGCTCCAGATGTCGCATCCTTCATCGTAACCCTGACGCTTCAACACCTACCAGCAGAAATGATCAGGTGTTAAAATGGCACGCCTGATAAAGGTTCAGTCAAATCTGATCCCTAGAAGAGCTACACGACTCGCCTCAGGAGCCACAAAGTTGGCGGTATAGCACGGTGTCATCAGCAGCCCGTTGTTGGCACGCAGCTGCTTAGCAAAGCCGAAGTCACAGATCCGGATCGACTCGGGATTCCCAGATTCGTCCACGTAAAGGATGTTGCTGGGTTTAAGGTCTCTGTGCACAACCTGGAAAACAGCAGGATGTAACCAGAGCTGTCTGTTCCTGGATGATGTTGTACGTCAAACATTATAGAGATGGCGAAGAGGAAGCTGGATGCTGAGAAGACCCCTCACCCCCTGAGAGTGGAGGTACTCCACGGTCTTGGTGATGGTGTGCAGCACAGCGCTGGCTTCGAGCTCTGAAAAAGACTTCTGCTTGAGAATCCGATCCAGTAATTCACCTCCACGCATCAGCTCCGTCACCAGGAACACCTGCTTCCCGTTGTCGTACACCTGGGACATCCACAAACAAAACGCTTTACCGATTCTGAGGGGTTTCCGCTCCTCCGGAATCAAACAGGTGATTCAGACTCACGTCCTTCAGCGTGATGATGTTGGGATGTTGTCCGTATCGGAGCAGAATCTCAATCTCTTCAGACGGATCTGTGCTGGTCTTATCAATCACCTGTCACATAAAAATAAATAAATAAAAATAATAAACAATCACAGGATCTTTACACTTTCAAAATAAAAGCTCTGTCTTAAAACAGTTCATAAACATAAAATATTACATAAATTCCTTCTCAGTTTTATACAGTTTAGTGTTTTTTTAAAGACCAAGTTCACTGAGAAACCATTTATACTTGTTATTTTTTAAATATGATTGGTCAATCCAAGATTCACGTGCAGGCTGAATATGAAAATAGTCTCCACCTCGTTTCCTGTATTAGCCGCCGATAGAAGATAGATGTAGAACAGCTTGGAGTACAAAAGCCAGTCGGATCTACATTCTCACCCATCTTGGCTCGTGACAGGAAGACTGTTGATGATTTAAGCCGGGCGTACACTGTGCAACTTTTTCACTTTTTTGAGCCAATTTTCCACTCGTGCGAGAATCCACAAGATCGGGGCGAGTTTTGCGCCGAGCAGTCGTAAAGTGTACAGGGGGTTACGAGAGGCGATTAACACCACGTGACCAGCTACCGATCAGCAATCGTGAGCTCGCACGGACTTCTGGCGTGTTCGATATTTTGCTCGTCCTTCGTGAGGTTATCGCACTGTTGAAGCGGCGCTGCGAGCAGCTGCGACCCAAAAAGTATCAGAACCGCTCACGGCGCATGCGCAATCCTGCATCAACACCACTCGCCCGCTATTTCCCTAATAACACACGTTGTTCGTTTTTATTTCTACACGTTTTTTTTACTCACAAAGACTGTCAAGAAAGCGTGTTTGTCGTGTTCACGTCAAATTAAACTGATCACAAAACACAGATTTACTTTATTTATTTAGTTTTCCTCATCCAACCCCCATAAATCCCAGTGTGGCCTCCTGCAGCACTCCCAAAGGACAACAGGCAAGATAAAAAAGTCTGACGTATTGTGTAAAAACTGCTATTTTTAGGTCCGACGTGTTGCTACCAGACGTACAGTGTGAGCAGTCAGATCGCATCTGAGAACTGGCTCGTACAGTGTGAGCACATGACTCGTGAGATCTGCTCTGCGAGGAAGTCGTACAGTTTGAGCTGAAGCTGAGTACTACGAGTGAAAAAGTCGTACAGTGTCCGCCCAGCTTTAGCATCCAGGAGAGAGTAGAGCACGTCTCGGCTAGTAGGAGCTAACAGTTAGCATCAGCAATTCCATAACATGGCAAAACTCCTCCAGGCTTGTGTTATTTGTGGAGATAAAACATCAACTTTGCAAAGCAAAAAGAGTCAGTGGTAGAGTTGCGTTGCTGTTAGCCAATCAGAGGTAAGACGCCCTGACATCAGGGATAGAAGACTTCAAATCCTGCCGTGTTCTGCTCCTCAATCCTCTGGCTAACTTCTACTTCCTGAAACATGAGCACCAGAGGGTTTTTCCTCCACAGAGATCGACTCATAAGGCATTTATTTATACTATAGACCACTGCAGATGTGCTGAAAAAACAAGTGAACTTGGTCTTAAAGTAATAAGCCAAAACTTGAAAGTACAAAACAAAGCCTTACAAGCTCTTTGCTGAAATTTCACTGCTCTTTTCTGTACGTGACAGGCTTTCCTCGGGTCTATTCATACCTTGACAGCATACTCGGTGTTGGTGGTTTTGTGGACACATCGCTTACAGACAGAGAAGGAGCCCATGCCTATGTCCTCCTTGAGTATGTACCCGTCATTGAACAGAAGGTTCTTTCCATGAAGCTGCTGCGGAAAAAAGGGAGATGAAAGTTTGAAGAGAGGCGGAGGAGTGACAGGCTGACGAGGGCGGATGACGGTGACGCTGGATTTATCTGTGGGAGCACTTCCTCTCTGGTGTCTCTAAATCTACATCAGGCAGGAAAATACTGGTACTTGTGGGCTGCTATAACCTTTTGAGCTTATATTGACACAGACATGTATCACGTGTGATTAACAGCGGACCTGGACCACGGGGTGTGGTGTGGGCTGCACTGGCTCCACTAAACCTTCTTCATCCAACAGATTTGATGCAACAAAGCTGAATCCTCTGAATAGCTGATGAGCTCCAGCACTGGGAGGCACGCCAGGAGAGTCTTAAAGAACAAAAAAAAAAAAAAAAAAAACATCAGTCTAATGAAAGAAAAGCTATAGAGAGAAAATAATCTACTGTTTACAGCACTTTGACCTCTGACCTTTCGGTGTGCGGGATGTGAACTCGGAGTCGAAGTAAAAGGTGTCATCTGGACGTGCTACAGCTGGCCTGAACGGGGGTTTTACTTCCCTTCTGAAGAGTTTCTGAAAGCAAAATGAACCAACTTTTACTAAAAAATGTAAAAAAAGATGTTTTAAATTTTCAACAGATCCTTTTATTTAAAAAATGATCACAAATAAAATTGAAACCAGAAACTCACGTTCCAGTCTATAGTGGAGAAAAAACCGTGGCGTTTGATCTCCTCTGCACCATCAGCTCCCGATCCTACATGGATGATATTTTGCGTTGTTGAATCTTTTTTGTAAAACTGTTTAAATCATTACTTAAAGAGTTGACACCGACCCAGTCTGTTGACAGGGTTCCTCTTGAACAAAGCCCTGAGCAGCGACTGGGCCTCGACACTCAGGAACTGAGGCATTCCTAAGCGCGCCCTGTGTTTAGACAGAGCAAAGATTTCAATATGGCCACCATCATGTTTCTTTTATTCCAGTGTTTTTACTTACTTTAAAATCAGGTTCATAGTTTCTTTTCGGTCCTTCCCTTGAAACGGAAGTGCTCCTGTCAGCATCTCAAACTAACGGAGAGAGAACTTCAGTTATTTAAAGAACTAAATGAACTAGGGATGGGGGGGGGGGGGGGTCAAGAAAGCATTAAAGTAGGAAGAAAACACCCAAACTGTCCTTTAAGTTTCACTTTCATTTTTTTTAGGAAGTACACGGATTAAAAACTTGACGGGGCGTATTGAGCACCGGTGCTGCAGGAGAACTAGAAACTAGAGGTGCTGAAAAAAATCGATTCAGGTCTGAATCAGGATTCTTATTTATAAAGATTCAGAATCGATTCCAAGAACTCAAATATTTGGCATGTTACAGGTTTGAGATGCACTTTTTTGATCTTTGTTAGGAGAGTCAGTACTCCGTTTACTTTTGTGGTCCCATAAATTGAGATGATTTATGTTTGAATCTGCTGATAAGAGGGCACTTGAATGTAATTTTTTCCATACTCAGAAAATAAATATGAGAATATCTCAAATTTCTAAGTTGATAAATGAGTACTCAGGATTACTCATGTAACTTGTTTCTACACATAGTATTTGACCGTATTACTTTCAAAGCTACTGTTAGGTAACTACAGATTTGTTATATTTTACAAGGTAAGCAAAAATAAATGTTGCCTTTTGGTCAAAAGATTGCTTCTGTTTACAGTTTTAGAATCACTTTTACATTTTTGGAGCATGACCAGTTTGAAGTCAGATAAAAATGTCCCATAGCTTTAACTAACTTGTACATCAAAGTAGTTCACCCTGGAGCTGACACTCTTAGTTAATACTGATTGTGAATCGATTTAAATTGAGAACCGAGAATCGATTCTGAATCGAATCGGCACCCCAAGAATCGCAATCGAATCAAATCGTGAGTTGCTCTAAGATTCACAACTCTACTAGAAACCCCGATGTTTTGCAGTCTGTTGACAATTTCTTTGTTTATTAGCGTAACTTTCTCTGTCAGCTGGCTCCGTGTTTTGGTCTGACTTCACTGAGAACTGTGTTAGAGGCAAACTGGGGATTAATGGCGACCAGTGATTTGCTTTGTTGATGCCCAAAGGCAAAAGCTAACAGCAAAAGTAGCTTGTTTG
Source organism: Nothobranchius furzeri (assembly GCF_043380555.1). Classification (NCBI taxonomy): domain Eukaryota; kingdom Metazoa; phylum Chordata; class Actinopteri; order Cyprinodontiformes; family Nothobranchiidae; genus Nothobranchius; species Nothobranchius furzeri. The sequence continues at coordinate 28,126,083 of NC_091758.1, forward strand.
AAGGCAGCGAACCATGGAGCTGTCCTTACCAGCATGTTGAACGCTCAGTATGCACACATGACAAGTGTCTGTAGCTCTGCCTTGGCTGTCTGGTTTAAACTAACGCCAAGCTGCAGATATTTTAGCTCTCCTGAGGGGACACGTTAGCTTGCTTGGTGTCCGAGTCCTTGCCTGCCATAAATTGTGTGACGTTACTGTGTTGTTTTCGTACAAGAAACAAATATTGATATAGAGGGACTTATTGAAATGAAAACAAAACCATTTTTATTCAGTTTGAAAATCTCTATCTCAGGATGAAATTAAAAAGTCATGTTTGTTGTTTTATCCAATTTATTTCTCCTGATTCCGATCCTTCCAAAAAACGAATCGGAGCGTCCCTAAAACGAACAACTTGAAATAATAAATTCTTCTCACCATCAGTACTCCAAACGACCACCAGTCGGCGCTGTGAATGTGACCCTGCCTGTTCACCACCTCCGGAGCCATGTACTCTACAGTACCACAGAAGGAGTACGCTTTCTTTTCATGGTCGATGGCTTCTTTGCACAAACCAAAATCTGCGCGGAACAGAAACACAAAGCTCAGTCCCACAATATCAACATACGCGTGTTGCGTTAAACAACAGAAGCACTTCATCATGGGTATTTCATGTCTGAACTTCCAGAGGGTCACCTTGGGATCAAAGGCTCGTAATGGAGATAAGATAAAGAGTAATAATTAATGTGAGGGAACAAGCACTGGGCCTGTATGGAGATATGTGCAGTCAGAAAGATAAAGCTGTCATGGAGCGATGAGTAATGAAGGTCAACGGGGCAGAGGAGATTTAAGAGTGTGTGTGTGTGAGAACAGTAGACTCACCTGTGAGTTTGATATGACCCTCCTCATCCAGGAGAATGCTGTGAAAGACCAAACTGTATATTCATTTAATCTGTAGTGGAGAAAATTTCTGCTTTAGTGGGAAAACGTGTTTTTACTTTTCAGGTTTGAGGTCTCTGTAAATGATGCCCAGGCTGTGGAGATGGTCCAGTCCTAAAGCCAGCTCGGCCAGATAAAACTTCACATCCTCTTCTGTGAACATCACCTAGGAGTAAATCATACAAGTGATAAAAAGTTGTACCAAACAGATCAGACAAAATAGATGGTTCATTTTTTAATTTAAAGCCCCAGTCAGTAAAAACAATTCAACTCTTTAGCGAAACGCAGTTCAGGGTAGGTATTGCATCTACGGTAGCCCACACACATCAAAAAGGCCATGCCAAAGCGCAAACGTGAAATGCAGAGCATTATATCTTTTATGTCCGTAAGGAGCTCCTGTATTTCAAGATGGCGCTTGACAATGGAGGGTCAACTACAGCTTATGTATGTAAAAATGTAAAATTTTACGCTAATAGGAATAAATAAAACAGATATTGATGAGAAATATTAATAAAAAAGGACAATTTTATAGTAAATAAGTAAATATATTACAGACTGTGCTTTTAGGGATTCCCCTTTACCTCTTTAGAGAGCCGTGTGAAAAGATCTCCACCTCTGAGAAAATCCAAGATCAAGTATAACTTCCCTTCAGTCTGGAATGCTACAGATGAATATTCAAATATAAATCATCAAGCATGCACAGCTCAGATCTTAACGTTAAAACTCAAACAGTAATATTATTATCTCTGTTTAAGTGATTTTAATACAGCGAGCTGGCTCACCGTAGTGCAGCTTGACAACAAATGGGTGGTTGACGTCTGCAAGGATGTTTCTCTCCATCTTGGTCCTCACGCGGTCTCTGACTGAAGGACAAGAGTAAAAAGTCAATGCATTTTTCTATAAATTCTTCATCTGTGTTATTTGAAAAGAAAATACAAGAGAAGATGGTTTGTTTCTTTTATTCTTTTAAAAAGAACCCATTTCCAATTAAGAAAATCAACAGAACTCAGAAATACGCTATGAAAAGTTTAGATAACTTCTTTTAAAGTTGCAGAAACATGTTTATCGTGTCTTGGTGACATTAACTCAAGCAATATTTTTTTTCCTGGAATTTGAAATAAAATGATTAAAAGATGTCTAGATTTGAAGACAGATGTAAAGTGAAAAAAAAAAACAATTTGTACTGGAAATTTATTCCTGTTAATCAAATAAAAACTACATGGATTAATTAATCTGTGGAAGAAAATATGTTCTATAAATTAAGTTAAAATGCTGCATGGTGGTGCAGTGGTTAGCACTGTTGCCTCGCAGCAAGAAGGTTGCAGGTTCGAAACTCGGCTGTGGCCTTTCTGCGTGGAGTTGCGTGTTCTCCCCATGCAAGTGTGGGTTTCCTCCGGGTACTCCGGTTTCCCCCACAGATCACAACATGCCCTACAAGTTAAGAATTGTATGTCGCTTTGGATAAAAGCGTCTGCCAAATAAATAAACATAAATAAAAAAATAAAAATAAACATAAAATGCATTCACACTCATTAATAAAATGAATAAGACACGCTTCTTAATTTTGATTATTTCTTTGCAGTTTTACTGTGAACACGAAGAAGCATTTCAGCCAGCACATTTTAATTAGAGTTTTGGTACATATTTGCTTCCATATTGTGAAAGAGAAAAAAAATGTTTTGCAAAAAGTGACTGATTAGAGCCGATGAAGATGTCTTAGTTGGCATTCACTTTTGATTTGCACGACCTAAGCTAACCACAACCCTCTGGGAGACCGTGTGAACAGTTTGCACGCCCTGTTGTTTGTTGAGAAGATGAGACCACATCATCTGACAACAACCCACAGAAAGCTGGGGTGGTCTTTGCTTACAGGTGACATTTTTTGGCAGATATGAAACTGAGACTAATAATCACTACAAAAATAAAAAAGATCACAGGAAACCTTCCAAAAAACACAAGAAAATAATAGTATTATTATTAATTTTCATCACCTTTATCAGTTATGGAGGGTTATTCCAAGTGTGTGTACCTTTAAGAGTGGCCTTCTTCAGGACCTTCATGGCATAAAGCTCGTTGGCATCTGGAGGGGTCACCTTCCGTACAAGGAACACCTGCAAAACAAAAACAACCCTTATGCTTCTGGAGAGCGACCGAATTAAACAACGAGAGAAAAATATTTAAAAGTTGGACAAAGCGAGCCTAGGTGTGTTACCTTTCCAAAAGACCCCTGACCCAAAACTTTGAGCAGCTCGAACTGCGAGGCGTCTGCCTTCTCCGAGCCCTCCTTGACCACGTGGGTGATGTTGATCTCCTTGATGTCTCCATCTTCCTACAGAGTGAAAGCACAAAGCAGGTGCGTGAGCTGTAAAAGTAATCTAAGATGGTCGATCTGCAAATAGAACATTTCTGAACAGATGCGTCTTTGGGCATAAATAGAACCGTTTATCAAAATAAAAGCACAGAGAAAGAGGAAGCGCAGTAAAAAGAGAAACTGGTGTGCAAATGTAAGAGATTATGTTCTTATAAATGAGATGCAATGCTATCGAGTTTCTGGAACTAATGGTGACAACGGAGTTAAATGGAATTACCGGAGAACTCTTAAAAAGGAACATGGGTCTAGCGTTTAGTTATTTTTGGTCAAGAGCTGTTAAAACCACAGATTTTGCTCTTTGATCAAGGACTTGTGCAGGTTTATCTCTGGGTGGAGTAACGTTTGCGCTGCTGAAAGCACATAAAAATACCGTCAAAAGATAAAACAAGTTCAGAACGCTTGAGTTTGATGTTTGCAGAGCAGGAAAATATAAATGATGACTCTGAAAAGCAGCAGTGAAAGAAGAAAAAGCACTTTTTCACTCCAATGAAAGGATCCAGCTTGGATTTTTTTAAAACAGATTACTGCACTCAATTTTTTACATTGATTTTAGTTAATGGTCACCAGAAGAGGAAGCACCTACTTCCAACTCATAAACCATAGATGTATTACTGGTAACAAACAAAGGTGGATCTTCTGATGCCCAGACGAGGGACTCATGATGGGGTTTTATTTTTTGTAGCTACTTTAGATTCAGGTTTTTGTGTAATCTTTAAAAAAATGTTACTTGTTAGATTTTAAAAACAACCACAAACCACTGAAGCCTGGATCTGTGTGACAACAGGAAACCAGCCTATCAGCTGCGCCTCGCTTCTGAACAAACATCAACAAAAACACCCTCATTTGCACTTTGCAGTGACAATGCATCTCATATTTCTTCACATAACCTAAAAAATTAGAAAACAACTCAAGTGGGAAAACGTGAAGAAGACAGACGTGAACTTGAGGAGGGATCACTTTACCGTCCACTGGTTCCTTGGTTCGGGTGAAATGTCACCGTCTGCTGCAGCTGAGGCTCTGCAGCCGTTACAGCGAGCGGGACTACCAGTCAGGGATTTGTTCTTTCTGAACAGGTAAAGGGACAGCACGCGGCTCAGCTTGAACTTTTTTTTGTCCTTTTCCATCTCAGCATTGTCCATGCTGTTTTACGCTCCTACCCGCATCCATCACAAGGCGACCGCCGCAGCAGCTCGCACAAATTCATCTCAGGCTCTCTTCAGTGCGAGCACGGCTCAGACTCTCTTGTGCTCCCATGTTAAAGTTGGTTCTGCAGGTGAAAGTCCACAGCATCTGCATTTTATCTACCGTCCTGTTTTTTAACAAAATGCATCTTCTTCTCTTCCATCGTGTCTCCTGTCATCCCTCCGTTTGTGTTGTTCTGGTTTGACCTGCGTGCCCTCTCTGCTGAAGTGAGCTACAGCTAGAATGAACAGGAAGGAAGAGCCTGCTCGTATTCTCGCAGTCCTGCGCCCAACTAGTGGAGCGCAAACACATCTGTGGCCGACACAGACAGAAACAGATAGAATTGCAAGAAAGCAAAAGAGGAGAGGAAAAAGTGTAAGAATAGCTGCCAATCAGACTGAAAAAGCAAAGCAAACACTTAGAAAATACCTCAAGAGCATGAAACTAAGATTGGGTAGGTAGTTTAACATTTTTAAACAAAACTAAAACAAAAATGTTTCAAACTGACTCTCTGACCTTTTCCCCTAATCTGGCCTTTCCAGTAGATGCGTAACAGAAGCGCTTTATCCGCAAACTCTCTTTCCACTGGAGACATGAAACGGTAGGTGGTCTCACAGACAAAAGGGGATTTATCTTTTGCGAACTGGAGATAAGTGATTAGCATGGCGTTCAACCTTACACCACATCGGTGTATTGTTTTAGCTGGTGGTTGTAGTGTTAGCAGGAGTGTGCTAGCATCGCGAGTGCTGGTATCCTACTGGTTTTAGATCTTAACCTACTTGAACTCTGCAGATTCATTTAAAGGGAGTGATTAGCAGTTCCTATAGAACCTGATGAAGGCTGAGGAGGTCATTTGGTAGCTAGAATCAGGTATATCTGAGCAGGAACACACCAAAACCATTACTTTTCCTTCAAAATGTTGTATGAGGCGTGCTTTTCAGCTCCTTCCAGAAGGGAAAGGTGGCGGGCGCTACAGTCGTTCCAATTTCAAAACCGTCTCTTCCTCTCCTTGATGACATCATGCTATGGAGCACAGCTTTAACTTTTGCCACAGTATAAACACAGGAGAGAGAGAGAGAGAGAGAGAGAGAGAGAGAGAGAGAGAGAGAGAGAGAGAGAGAGAGACAGAGACAGAGAGAGAGAGAGAGAGAGAGAGAGAGAGAGAGAGAGATGGAGCACGGATGAAGTGTCCACATTACCGTGACAATTCGGACAACTAACATTTTGGCTGGGTGACAGACAATTTCCTAATTGTGGAAAATCATGTGAACAGCTCCATTCCTGCTCACCTTGTCACCTGAGATGTCTCTATTTTCTTTCCCCTGCATCACTTTTTTTGCTCCTGATCCAATAATTCTGCAGCGAGTAAATCAGCTGTGGAAAAACCGAGCTCCCCAGCTCTGCACTGCAGTCTGAAAGCTGGACGCTTTTCTTTTTCCTGATTGGCAGATGAACAATCCAGAGGACAAAAAGACAAAAATGCATAACGAAAGCTAGAAGAAAGGAGGAGCGACACTGACTGGTTTAAATCTTTAACAGGTGAGGGCTTACCTGTTCTCTAATATTGGCAAACTCCCTCTCTACCCAGCTGATGTGTGACTCGTTCTAAAGGGACCAATTTAATGGAGCAGTTAACTTTATTAGGATTACTACATTTTGCACACACACACACACACACACACACACACATACACACACACACACACACACACACACACACACACACACACACACACACACACACACACACACACACACACACACACACACACACACACACAAGGGGGTAAAAGTAGCGTGATGGTAGCCACACCAGTAACAGGAAACCTCGCTTCCCTCCCAGTTTTCACTTCCTCTTTATTTGAACCGATCTCACTTCCTTCCTGTTCGATAAGTCCTACGAACTCGTGCCGAGTCCCCCGGTAAAACGCTAGAGATCTCAGAGATGTTATAACACGCCACTCTGATCTCACCCCAAATCAAATCAACTTTATTTATATAGCACTTTTCATACATAAAAATATGCAACTCAAAGTGCTTCACAGATTAAAATGGCCCCATAGATCCTATATTCCCATCCCAGCCCCCCTCCAAGTATAAAACAATTGACAATTACACTTCCCCTCCCGCAACCAATTTCCAAGGGCCAGCGCTGCTCTAACGAGCAGATGCTGTTGTACTGAAAGGAGTCTCCAAGTTTAAAACTGATGTCGTAAGGACTGTTTAGGAAAAAAATACAAATAGAGAATTTTAAAGTGTGACTCATACTTTTTAATTCATTATCAATTTTTAGACAGAAAGAAGATATTTCATCTGAGTTTTTATGATTAATGACGTGGAAGACTCTTTAATTTCACAGCTGAGAAGTCAGTAACCTTCATCACACGCAGACCCCCCTAACCATTATATCACACACACACACACACACACACACACACACACACACACACACACACACACACACACACACACACACACACACACTGTGTTTCTTTTTATCAAACATGCAAAAAGAAAACAAAAAAGTGACCACTTGCCTCTTTTGCATGAGTTTTGGTGCGGAATATGAACCTCCACATGTCCAATTATTTCCATGTCACTGACGCTGTCACTGGTGAGTCTCAACTGTCTTACAAACACACAGCTTCTGTGTCAGTTAGCCAACCCTTTGTGTGTGTGCAATACCACAGGAGATGAAATCTGCTTGCACACACACACACATGCACACGCACGCACGCACACGCACACACACACACACACACACACACACACACACACACACACACACACACACACACACACACACACACACACACACACGCACACACACGCACACACACACACACACACGCACACACACACACGCACACACACACACGCACGCACACACACACACACACACACACCCCCCAAAATGGGAAGTTATAAAAATGGGTAAAAGCAGCAGCAGATGGATTTGTTGGGGCTAAAGAGGGAGGGTGACACGACTCTTGGAGGAAGGAATAAGACTTGGTAAAGGCTCAAAATGCAGATTAAACAAATGCAGCTAATTTACATAATAAGGACATTCATTAAAGGATCACCAAAAGGAGGAAACAGATCTTAAATCTGAAGAACATGTACATTGTGTTCAAATGTAGCCATTTATTTGAGTTCTATTTGATAAGAAGACTGCATCACAATATTATTTAGTACTTCTCATACATCCTTTAGAACAGGGGTGGGGAACCCTGGTCCATCGAGGGCTGCTATCCAGCATATTTTAGTTTCAACCCTGCATCATCACCTGAGTTCAGTCAGCAGGTGATTAACGGGCTTCTGTGGAGCCTGATGAGCTGCTGAACAGGTGAATCAACCACTGAATCAGAAGTGTTGGGGGCAAGGATGTGCAGGATCCTGGCCCTCGAGGACCAGGGTTCCCCATGCCTGCTTTAGAAGCTGATGCATCCTGTGCAAGGCAGACGTGGTGTAATGCTCTTTGGTCAACACAAGGGGCCAGCGTTGGGCCAGAACTCCAAAAGAATGAGCCCTGTGAGATATGAGCCTCAGACAAGTAAGGACATGCTCACATTGTTAGCGCCTGCCTCATCCGAATCCCTGCACTGGCTTTGACATCACTTACAGAACAAGAGATAAAGAGTGGAACAGAAAAGGTGGATGGTGACTGGGCTGGAGTGCCCGTAGAATAAAGGTCAAGTAGGTCAAAGCCCTACAACAGCCAGTTCTAGTTTAATAATAACCTGCTCGGTTTGATGGAAAGGTTGAGAGGAGTGAGTCACGTCAGGAGCAACCTAAAGAGAGTGAGAGGGATGAGTTTTTTTTGGGGGGGGGGGCTGGGAGATGATTTTAGTTTTCTCTGTGTAGCCTATCCTTCCTAGAAAAAAAGGAGTTTGGAGCACCTGCAGGTTTTCAAAACATGACAGGGCTGGCTGCTCAGAGCAAGCGAGAGAGAGGGAGAGTATGCTGGGAAAAGGGCGTTTTAGGTAGTCTCAACATCCACGGAGGTTCAGTAAAAGTTTTGGGAAAATTCCGTTTAAATGACGCCTACTTTTGCATTCTTAAACTTCCCTTCAGAAATTTGGAAAACTCAATTAAATCAACACTAAATTGGTAATACAGCAAGATTTAGTTTAACAGACCAACTTCTCAAACTTAAATTTGGGCACTAAAACTCCAACAAACTACAAAAACAAAGTCCACAGTCCTGATTCAAAATTCAGTCACACACACTTGAAAGGTGGATAAAAAAGGTGAGAATAGTTTGCATTTCTAAACTGCACATGGCACCAAAATGCACAAATAAGTAGTGGCAGCTCGTCCATGGGGGGCGCTAGGGTGACACCCCACCAGTCTCACAAGAAGAAGAAAATAGGAATTACAAAATATAAAAAAACAACATGAAAATGAAACCAAACTATCTCTACATCATACAGACTATAAGTGCTGTGTACAATCTGCATTTAAGTATAGTTTAAAAATGTTATTTACACTTTTAGCACTACCGAATCATCTTGTGAAGTATTTCCTGTTCCTTTTGGGCACAGCAATCTCTACCATAGACCGTATATGTCGATGCCATAGACCTAAGCTAACGGGCGCATGCGCGCTGGATCTCCCCTCCTAATGCAAGCAGTAGGAGAGCCTTTGAGTAGGATCTGGCTGCAGACATCAGCTGGTGTGTCACCGGAAGAACTTTCTAGCGAGAACAAGACGGCGTGTCATTGCTTTCACCGGAAGATCGACGAGCGAAAGACCTCGGCAGGAAGTTGGTCTTTTTTGGCAGCTGCTTTTGTGTCAACCATACTCGGCGGGTTTCATAGAGGAAAGGTAAGGATGAAATTAACTAATTGTTGCAACCGTTCTTTGTTCTTAAATGTAGGCACTATAGCATTCAAAGCTTTACCAGAGAATTATTACAAAAGCACCGTGTTTCATAGCTAATTGTATCAATATTAACACGCAGTCTTAAAACTAATGCAGGGAGTTCACAAGCTAACACAAAAGCTACATAAATAAAGCAATCAGCAATTGTAGCTTAGCTTTAACTTAGCTATTTGATTTTTTTGGTCTCCTTGTTTGTTAAAACAGTTAAAGTATTATTAACTTTATATATAATTTAGATATGATATAAAGACCACGATTTCCAATACTGACTTGACTGAAATGTTATTAATACTCTTTTTTTTAATTAAAAAGCATAGATTTTCAGAAATTTGTAAGTGGTTTCAATCAATCTAAAATTGGACATAGGATAATGCAATCCCTTGTTTTCTGTGGTAATGTTGCTTATTTTTAACTCTCGTCTTTACTCAGGCCCTGTCCACATGTAGCCGGGGATCTGCCAAAACGTAGATATTTTTCTACGTTTTGGCCTGTCATCCACACGAAAATGGATCTTTTTAAAAACTCCGGCCAAAGTGAAGATCTGCGTTTTCTCCGTTTTGGGTGTCTGCGTGTGGACAGACAAAACCGGAGTTTTAAGGTCCGCAACGTCCCTTTCCGCGACAAAAAAATGCTGACATCACGTGTGCGACCTGTGTTTACACTAGCCGACAGCATGGATGCCCTCAGAGCTGCGCTCGCTTTATCAATTGTCCAAGCGCTTTCTGCTTGTTTGTTTTTGCAAGCGGAATTACTGCTCCTTGCGGAAGACCACAGACGAAGGACGAGGTTAAGAACGGGGGAAGTACTGCCGCCTACAGGTCTGGCATGTCCTTAACAACGTATTTATCCGGGTACGTGTGGACAGAGTTTTTTTTAAAACGAGGTGGTGTGGATGCAAGTTTTTGGAGGGGCGGATATTCGTTTAAAAAAAAAAACCGGCTACGTGTGGACTAGGCCTCAGACTTTGTATAAGGATCTCTGCAGCGGTAGAGTGAAGTCTGGCCGCATGTATCTGTGGCACAATCCAGGTGTCTCACTTAAATTAAAGCAAAGACTAAAGCCACTGATGTTCCACTTTGCTGATGCACAGGTAAATGTATACTGACTTACAATAACCTGCATCACATTTATTTATCTCGATGCATGGCCAGTGGGCCACCTGGGTCCGTTGTCTAATGCTGAGAGGAATGTTTTGTAAATTTTTATGTTAACGTGTTTTATTGGTTGACGAGCTGACAGAGCGGATTGGTTCATGCTCAGGAATAGATAAACTAATAAAGAAGGGAGAGTTCCAGTTTCTGGACTTGGTGTTTGATGTCCTTGTTCCAGAAGTACAAAGCAGTCTTCAGCAGTGATTGGTATGCAAGTTACTTTTCAAAAACATTCAACTGTGTATGAAGTAATCCTTAACAGAGTTTGGTGGCAGGAGAATCTTGTCTCTGCTTTTTGCGGATGATGTGGTCCTCCTAGCTTCATCCAGCTCTGACCTTCAGCTCTTGCTGGGTAGGTTCGCGGCCGAGTGTGAAGCGGCTGGGATGAGGATCAGCACCTTCAAATCTGAGACCATGGTTCTCGACCGGAAAAGGGTGGCTTGCCAACTCCAGGTCGGGGGAGAGGTCCTACCTCAAGTGGAGGAGTTTAAGGATCTCGGGGTCTTGTTCACGAGTGAGGGTAGGAGGGATCGGGAGACCGACAGGCGGATTGGTTCAGCTTCTGCAGTGATGCGGACGCTGAGCCGATCTGTCGTGGGGAAGAGGGAGCTGAGCCAGAAAGCCAGGCTCTCGATTTACCGGTCGATCTACGTCCCAATCCTCACCTATGGTCATGAGCTTTGGGTAATGACCGAAAGAACGAGATCGCGGATACAAGCGGCCGAAATGAGTTTCCTCCGTAGGGCGGCCGGAATCAGCCTTAGAGATAGGGTGAGGACCTTGGACATTCGGGAGGGACTCGGAGTAGAACCGCTGCTCCTCCGGATCAAAAGGAGCCAGTTGAGGTGGTTTGGGCATCTGGTCAGGATACCTCCTGGACGCCTCCCTGGGGAGGTGTTTCGGGCATGTCCTGCCGGCAGGTCGACCCAGGACACGTTGGAGAGGTTACATCTCCAATCTGGTCCGGGAACGCCTTGGGGTCCTGCCGGAGGAGCTGGTGGAGGTGGCCGGGGAGAGGACGTCTGGAGCTTCCTAGTTGGGATGCTGCCCCCGACGACGACGACAACGACTACGATGAAGTAATCCAGCATGTTTTTCAGGTAACAATGAAAGTGTTGGAAAAATGGGAGGGGATGAATCGATATGCAGCTGAGAAAGCCATGCTTCAGCAAATTCATTTGTACCCAAAATAAAATGGTTGTGAAATCAAGTGTTTCTTTGGTTTTATTGTCTTTCACTCAAAAGAAATACCAACTAGCTAAATAGTTAGCTATAGTAGTTAAATTCTGTTGCAATTAGCTGCTGTGATACACAATAGGACAGTGTTATGGATATTTTGTAACTAATTTTTGTTGCTGGTGAGAGAGGAGTGTTGCTGAAATGTTTTTCACTGCTTCTGGGAGTCCTGTACTTTAGCAATTGGTGTAGGTCAAAAGTTCATCTTGGGCTTAACAATAAAACTGAATATTTAGCAAGTACCATTTTGTTTTCACATTTTGAAAAGTCTTAGTTTAATGTGTTCTCATTTTTTCCATAATGTTTTTTTATTCACTTTACAGCCTTTTATTGTTGTGTGTGTGTATATATATATATATACACACACACACACACACACACACACACACACACACACACACACACACACACACACACACACACACACACACACACACACACACACATGTATAGGCTACTGTCATAAAAATTCCCTGTCTGAAGGACAAAGGGATTTAATATTAAACTTTCATGCAACGTAGGTAACAACGTTATGTAAGTTTGCCAGTCCAGACCTGAAGAGAGAAAAAATTCTGAAATAAAAAGCTTTTTCCGGTAAGTTTTGTTTTTAAAAAACTACTTCCAGTGATAGTAATGACTTCTGGTTAAGCTAATGACCCACCATGTAATTTTTCTCTTAAATATGTACATATCGAAGAGAAAAATGACACGGTATGGTTTTTCTCGACAAATCCAAACTACTTCCGGCAAAGGTAATAACCCGATGACTTGTTTTTCCGGATACGTCATTTCCTGTCACGGCAAAGACGCCAGCTGATGTCTGCAGCCAGATGCTTGTGGAGCGGTTGGGCGCAGGGTATAACGCCCGCAAAGACATACGCAGAAGACCGGCAGGGCAGAGTCTCTGATCAGGTCTGGACAGACCCAGAAATTCTCCACAGTTCACCATCCTAGGTTGTTGTAGAGCAGCTGAATACTCGTGAAGTTTTGCCATTATAAAGGAAAATGATGGAATGTGGCATCAGAGACTTCTAAACAATCTCCTGTATGTAAAAAAGTGGATTATTTTTACTCTACCATGGATTATTACAACCTTAAACCAGCAAAGGTAGGACTGAGTTAATTCTTTTAACTTCATGAAATTAGCTTTGTTTAAATGCTGAATATGCATATATTGGTGAATATTAAGCTTGTTTTCGGAGCAAATTTGCTGTTAACGTCTGTCGGTGTGACGCATACAGATGATGATTTGGCGTTCCCTAGTGGTGATACGCATCAGAGTTGTTCCAACCCCATATTTCAGGTGTAATAATTAGAATTATGAGCGATGAGGCTATTTTTTTAAATACATTCATAACGTGAACACCTTTCTAATCCATGTTTCTCCTGAAAACCTTTTGTTTGTGACTAGAAATATGAAATCATGATGAAATATTTACGTTTTTGTCAAGTTTTATTTAAACACATTAGAGACTAATGTTTAGCGAGTATTTTTATATAATTTCTTTCTGCCTGCATGAACTATTTTGCTGTTGGTTTATAAAACCAGGAATGTGACTCGAAATTACAAATATTTAAAAGATTTATATGTATAATTTTTTTCTAATAAACCACAATTTATTTTATTTATCTGCCCATAAACCATCATGTTGTAAGGAAGCAAATGGATGAGAAACACGTCACTAGTACAAATTTAGTTAAAAACCTCGTTATTCATATGCACCTTCCAGGTCACAAATCTCAGCTGTCATGCTCTTTTCTGCACCCCCCCCCCCCCCCCCCCCAAACAAATATTCACCAGCCCACTGCAAGTAAGGCAATGATGTTTTGACTTGTGACTGTGCCTATGTTAGTAAAATCCTCCAATGACTACAGAGAATAAAGAGAAGGGACATGTTATGACGTTTTCCTTAAGTTACAGTGGTTCTATGGTCGATACAAAACACAGAGTTCTTTGCACTAAACCCTCTCACATGAAATGATTTCAGCAGTTTTATTTTTGGCATTTTTAATACCTTCCAGAATAAGCTGATTCATGGCTCTGTCGCTTTAAGGGAACAAGCAGGAGCTGGCCACACCCACACATCCCCGCTCAGGCTGCTATAAGCTGAGAAGCTCCAATACCAGGAGGGGCTCAGAGTAGAGCTTCTGCTCTTCCAGCAGCACCTCGCTTTTACACATAAGAGGTGGTTCCATGCTAATTTGCCTGATTGTGACATCACAAAAGGGGACTTTTTGAAACAGCTTATTTTAGGGTCATAATTTCTAAAACCAAAAACTGACAGAAAATAGATGGACAGATTTTTTTATGCAAATGGTGAATATGCCCACTTCAATGACTGCAACTGCCCAGCTTTTAAAGTCAACACTTCTGAAAATGGCCACCACAGACAGTTGACTCTTGCATAACAAAAATGGCTCTAATTTAGTCAATTTTACAAACACCACTAGATTTTCATGTGGTAGTAACAGATGATGCAAAATCTAGTTATGTTAGATGCAACTGTGCAAAAAGATTATTCTTAAGATCGAATTTTCATCATTAACTGATTTCAATCTTAGTCTAGCCTTTAATCAGATTATAAGCAATCTTTAATAGATTATTTTAGGAGGCTGCTTCTCTTCATGTTTGTTTATACTCAGTGGTGCCCCCATAGGGGGCTGAGGCGTGGCCAGCCCACTGCCCTGCCACTGTTCATACTGCAGAAACTGGAACATATATGGCAAAATTCCACTTTGACATTGTTTTTAGCTCCTAACCTTGAAGTGGGTACGCTTTTTCAAAAATCAGTGGGAACAGGCAAAGGGTCCGTTACCAAAAAAATCTAACTTCAGCCTTCAAAAACACGTGACTAAAACAGGCCAAAACTCAAACTGAGGTTACTAAGCTGTTATTAAGTCTATTTAGTGTTACTGTTGGTGCAGTTCTGGTGTTTAGTCCTGCAGAAACCCAGAGGCGGTCGTTTACTCGCAAAACTAATTAGTAGTTCTTTATGGAGCTGTCTGAAACTGTTTCAGGGTCACTTTAGTAAGCATATGCTGCACTTGGCTTCCATAAAATACTGAGCTACCAGTACACAATAATCTTTACTAAAGTACATTTTCCATAAACATTTAGGATTACAGCTCCTCTGTATCGCTTTACATGCACGGTAAGAATCTCAAGATGGTGTTTTGTGTTGAGTGTCCAAACTTGCCTCTGGAGACTTATCTACCCACAACTGTCAGGTAATAGACTGGAATGTCTCCCTCTGCTCTAATACATCAAAAATCTCCATTATCCTCTCTGCTAATAGTAGAAATAATGCACCCAAAGATGGCACCAGCAAGAAATTTGTTCTTGTAACATTTTCCTCTTAATCGATTATCTTTTGTGTATCATATACTTTCCGTACAGCACACCTTATTTTCTTCTTGCTTTGCACAACCATTTCCATCTGTTCCTCTGCACCATTACTTCTCTCTTGTTCCCATTTTCCCCTTTAGCAACATCTGCTGTAAGGACCAAGACTCATGACGGAGTACGAATAAAAAAGCAAAGATGCGGAATGTGAGGAAAAAGGAAGTTGGCAAAGGGAGTGCTGCAGATGGGCATTCACCTGTTAATCCTAAAATATGATGTCATCTTAGGCCCTGTCCACACGTAGCCGGGGATCTGCCTAAACGTAGATATTTTTCTACGTTTTGGCCTGTCATCCACACGAAAACTGAGTTTTTTCCACACGAAAATGGATCTTTTTAAAAACTCCGGCCAAAGTAAAGATCTGCGTTTTCTCCGTTTTGGGTGTCTGCGTGTGGACAGACAAAACCGGAGTTTTAAGGTCCGCAACGTCACTTTCCGCGACATTAAATGCTGACATCACGTGTGCGACCTGTGTTTACACTAGCCGGCATCATGGATGCCCTCAGAGCTGCGCTCGCTTTATCAATTGTCCAAGCGCTTTTTGCTTGTTTGTTTTTGCAAGCGGAGTTACTGCTCCTTGCGGAAGACCACAGACGAAGGATGAGGTTAAGAACGGGAGAAGTACTGCCGCCTACAGGTCTGGCATGTCCTTAACAACGTATTTATCCGGGTACGTGTGGACAGAGTTTTTTTTAAAACGAGGTGGTGTGGATGCAAGTTTTTGGAGGGGCGGATATTCGTTTTTAAAAAAACCCGGCTACATGGGGACTAGGCCTTACTTTAACTCTGTCTTATCTGACGAACACACAAAAAACTCATAATAAAAGACATAAATTAAAGGAAATTTTCAGTTCAAGATGATCGACGTGCTCAAAAGCTCATGAAAAGCACAGAAGTAGCAGCGTAGCAATCTTAATCCCCAGCTGCTTAACCTGATTATCTG
This sequence comes from Nothobranchius furzeri, assembly GCF_043380555.1. Lineage (NCBI taxonomy): Eukaryota > Metazoa > Chordata > Actinopteri > Cyprinodontiformes > Nothobranchiidae > Nothobranchius > Nothobranchius furzeri. The sequence continues at coordinate 28,142,168 of NC_091758.1, forward strand.
TGTCTCTGCAGGAGTGGCTGCTGTTATCTAACAAAGATTCATCAACGGCATTCAGAAACTGTTCCATCTTCTTTGTTTACAGGTTTACACATTTATGGTAAAGTCTGACTAACAACAACAACACATGTCTACCGTCTCAACCGGCGCAGATGCAACCAATCACACAATGTGAAGGTGGATGCTACAGGAAGTGTCCCAGGGTTAGCACAGGATTAGCACTGGAGCTACATGAAATCCTGTATGGCATCTGTAATATTAATAGCAGCAGCGAGGATGGCAGAAAGATGATAGGCAGTTCAGCGCCGAGCCGGCTGACAGGAGGCCTAATGGCTTCGTGTGATGTCCATGATGGCAGACGCGGTGAAGAGATGGGTAAAATAATGAAACCGGGACGGCAGGAGGGACTAAGAGACTATAGAGGCAAGATAGGACAGAAAGATGACATGTATGGGGGGAGAGAGAAAGCGAGAGAGGATGCTTGCTACATAAACAATGAGGTCATTCGAGTTGAAGCTAAGCTGGCTGGAGAGAAAATGTGTTCATGCTAAAACTATTTTATAGCTTCGTATTTTCTGCTTTTTATTTCTCGTTCTTTGACTTTTTGTTTTTACCTGATTTTATTGGTATTTAATCTGCCAACAGCTTTGGATAAAAAATAAATAAATAAAGGAAGCATTTTCTTTTCATCAACTTTTCATGTGTTTTGCCTCAAAAAACGTGCTGCAGACCGCTGAACAAACCTTTTGTCTGGAGAAAATCTAAATGCAACTGAAAAAAAACAATCAATACATAAATCTAGCAGATGTTTCTGTATCGGAAAAAGTCACTTTATAAACATTAATGTGTCATTTTGTCTCTGTCTGTCTGTGTGTGTGTGTGTGTGTGTGTGTGTGTGTGTGTGTGTATATATATATAAAAACAAACAAACATAAAAAAACTATTTTTGAATCAAAGACAAAATTGTCTTCATATACAGGTTTGCCATCAGCTTTCAGTCCTATTTGAATATTTGATTCATTTATTTGAATGGAACAGTTCATAAATAATAAACAAACAAGGGAATTAGTAGATGCTGAATTCCATCCATTCGTCCCATTTACATGCATCAAAACACATAAAATACCCATAAAAGTAATACAAAGCCAGACATGATAAAATAATAACAATAAAAAACTTTTATTATAATTAAAATTTCATCATTTGAATAAAAATATGGACATCTGGACCAATACCAACCTTTAATAGATTCATAGATTTGATGAGAATGTAGGAAGTAGCAAAGATATGTGAATTGCTTTTTGTCTTCCTCTTCTGCGATGCAGCAGGACTGGAGTCTAAACTGGATTGGAGTAAAGTGGCGGCTTCTCTTTTGCACTGAGCTGATATTTTCCCCAGTAAATCTGATCTAAATGAGCGATGTTCAACCTATCCTTTTCCCTGATCTAAAAGAACAAAGCTGGCTGTTTGGGAATTCTATCAGATATTGGAAATACCTCTAGCCATGGCATGGAGGTTGAAGGTCCTCTAGAGTGGCGGACCTGCATGCTGCTTGAGGAGGAACACCTTCACCATCATCTCTGTTCACCACATTCAAGGTCATTCAATCACCAGAGAACAAAAAAAGCTCAGACGTATTTGCTGCTTACACAGAGCAGTACTATTGTTCTGTAAAATAAACATGTTTTCCTGTGTAATAAAATGACATATAGCTGGTAACGTGTTTGTACTCCTGTCTAATTATCCCATTACTGCCAGCAAATGTCAAAAATAACAGCATGACATTAAAACGGCCTTCTTTTGTGTTTTCCCTGAAGAGATCATGTGTTTGTGTAAATAAACAATTCAGATACAGTTACACTTTATATTTATGTAGGACTATAAAAATAATTACTAGAATCAGTATTACAACTTTTTGTAGTTATTATCTTATCTAAAATCGGTTATGTACCACAAGCTGAATGTTTTGAATATAAAAATTAAGAAGCAAAATCTTTTAACAAATGATAAACATTTATTTTTAAAGTTTATTATTAACGCCAGGCATGTACGGTAATAAATTGGGTTATTTAGTGAAAAAAATGCAGATTTAGGTCTTTTTAAGGTCAATAGATCTAAAGAGTTTCTCTTTTCTAAAGCTGCCAGTTTTCTTGTGCTGCTGCCATTTCAAAGTGGGTGTAACAAATTAATAGAGTCAGAATTACAGTGAGATGATCGAAGACCAACGGGTAAAATCTGTTAAATGAATCCTGCACAGCTCCTTGTTACCGATTCCGTTAGACAAAAGTACACACAGCCTTTGCACTTCCTGTGTTGCACGTGACACTGTTGTCATGGTAACGAGGGCCAAAGGTTAAAAGCTTTTGGGCGTGACACTTGGAAATTGCTGAGAATAAGAAACCAGAGTGAGCAAGAAAGGGAGAGAGCGAGAGAGAGAGAGAGAGAGAGAGAGAGAGAGAGAGAGAGAGAGAGAGAGAGGGGAAAAGAAGCAATGCAAATATGGAAAAATTCTAGTCAGTTTTCTAACTACTGAGTTAGAGAACTCAATTTGCATGCATTAAAAATAATCTAAAAAACAGCAACAAAGAATGAAAAAAACTCCTCAGGATCCATATTAATGAGAAACACAGCAGATGAGGGAAACTGGTAGGAACATTTCCTTGAATTAAACTCAAGAAGGATAAACGTGATGCTATGGCAACTGTATTTCCTCTCTGTCACCCAGCTTCCTCTTTGTAGAAGAGGTGAAACATGAGGTCGTGCACACACATGCACAGCTGATGCTTCCAGGTAACATTCGCAAGCCTCCATCTTCAGAAATGGAACACTTATGGGTCTTCACACTCTTTCTCCAGTGTGTAATGGAATGCCTCTTCTTCACATGCTGCATACGTACAACTATGTCTGTTTATTCTGAGAGTAATGCATTGTGATGGCATTAAAGGTTGGCGGTGTAGCATGCAGCTAATATCAGAGCCCTTTCTGGTAGCGCGGGCTTGTCTACAGCACAATGCACACACAGATGATTAATGGGTCTGAGTTACAGTCAAAGCTTCCCGATGTGCTAAAATCAAGCCTGCGTGTGAAACAGAAAAACTGCATGCATTTGCATTTTTAAGCTCGCCAAAGCATGAATGAAAATCCCGTATAGGGACTTACAACAGCCCCCCCCCCCCCCCCCCCCCCCCCCCATAAAGTGTGTCTATATGACATCATAAATCCCTGCCCTCCAGGCAGTATACATTACAACCAGGGTTTAGTGATGCTGAGGACACCGTAACCATGACAACAAGGCAAACAGCAACTATGAATGGGCGGAGAAGGAGGTTAGTAGAGATGGATGGGTGGATCATGTGTGAGGGGCATCTGGGTCAAGTCTAGTAAGTTTTGATCGGTTTTGTCATTCATATAAATCAGCAAAGGAGGAGCAAGAGCATAAAGAGTAAAAACAAGATCAGTGGTAACATTATCATCATTCAGTGGCAATGTCATTCAGGTAACACCTTGTTTGATGCAAGATCAAAGGTTATGCTCATATGTTTGGGTATTTTTTTCAATATTAGCTTTTATTTTTCTGCTAAACCAAATATTATTGTAATAAAAGGTGAACAAATTCACTGAGCAGATTTGGCTGAATAACCTATGGAGTTTGGCAGGAACGTCAACAAGTGGAGAGAGAAGACATGTAATTTTGATCAATTCAAGCAATCTATCTTTTAGACCAGTTATCAAGGCAACAAGTTTCAAGAATCAAGACAGGAAATCCATCAGACCAATACAACAGCATCATGAGCATTACCAAGAACACATCCACGCCTTATCTGCATGAATGACCCATGAGTTGGAAAACTTCTCATTAACTGTATGAATTCCTTTCATTTTTTGCTCTTTTCCCATTTTTATTAAAATATATTTAATCAGTTATGAGGGTCTTTATTCCTCTCCTAAAGATTTCACAGCCCAACTGTAAGGGCTGTTATAATTCCCTCTTTAAAAATGGTGGTATGTTGTATTCATTAGTCATGCGAGATGAGATGAGATGAGATGCTTTATTGATCCCACAGTGAGGCAATTTGTGTATTACCAAAGCTCAGGAGGGAGAGCAAAGGAGTACAAAAGTGATAGAGAATGCAAAAATAAAAAATGAAATAAGACAAGACACTATAAACAACAGTAAAATGGCCTGTATTTGTATAGCGCCTTCTTAGGGTTCTACAACCCCCCAAGGCACAGTCATATGTTGGTGGGGATGAGTGACGATGTAGCTAGCTACTGCTTTCCTCAGGCACACTGACAGAGGCAAGGCCTGCCGAACATTGGCGCCACCGGTCCCTCCGACCACCATCAGCAGGCAAGGTGGGTTAAGTGTCTTGCCCAAGGACACAACTGAAACATTCTCTGGTCAGAGCCAGGATCGAACCTGCAACCTTCTGAGCTACTGCTTTGCCCAGAAGTCCCTATGTAGACAGATACACAGTAAGCATTTTGGATGGGGGGTTGTAAAACAATGTGGAAGAAATAATACGTAAAAAGTATCAGCTGTTCTGCTACAACTAATGGAACATTTAAAATCAGTGTATAGTTTTTTGTTGTTGTTGTTGAGAATTTGCATACAAGATTTTCTAAATTTGTTTTGCGTGGAGCAATTTAAACTCTGACTGCTAGGTGGCAGTGGTGTTTACCACATTCATCTTGACGGAACGAGATCTTGCAATAGCACTGGATGTGTCTTAGAGTTGAACCTAAATGAGTCGATGCTTCATTTGGACTTGAACCTGTTGCCTGGAAAACACTTGATATCTCTGCTTTTAAGGAGCATTCCTAATTTCCTAAAATCATTGCAAATTAGGGCGAAGGACTTGTTCAGGACTGAAATTTCTAAGTTTTGAACTGAGAGACGGGTGGTTTGGAAACTAAAGACGTGAGGGACAGTGATGGATTCCTTAGTGCTATTTTATAAAGGAATGTGATTCTAATATTATTGATGCAAGCTTTGATTAAAACAAAGTTGTGAAATGACTTTATCACAGATTCTGTTCATAACTTTTATGGACAGGATTTCTAGGCATAGCAAAGGTGTTGAAGGGATCTGTTTTGGTGGCCTAAGGTTCAGGTCTCTGCTTTTTGCAGATGATGTGGTCCTGTTGGCTTCATCGGACCATGACCGAGACCATGGTCTTAAATCGGAAAAGGGTAGAATGCCATCTCCAGGTCAGGGATGAGGTCCTGCCTCGAGTTGAGGAGTTTAAGTATCTCGGGGTCTTGTTCAAGAGTGAGGGAAAGATGGAGCATAAGATCGATAGGTGAATTGGTGCTGCGTCTGCTGTGATGCCGGCATTGTACCGATCTGCTGTGGTGAAGAGAGTACAAGTCGATAAACATTTCTACCCCCACCTATGGTCATGAGCTTTGGGTAGTGACCGAAAGAACGAGATCGCAGATACAAGTGGCCAAAATGACTTTTCCCGGCAGGATGTCTGGGCTCTCCCTTAGAGATAGAGTGAGAAGCTCGGTCATCCGGGAGGGGCTCGGAGTAGACCCGCTGCTCCTCCACATCGAGAGAAGCCAGTTGAGGCAGCCCGGGCATCTGATCAGGATGCCTCCCTGGATGTCTGGGCATCTCAGCTTAGGCTGCTGCCCCCGTGACCCGACTCTGGATAAGCGGCTGGAAATGGATGGAACTTGTAAAACATCCACATTTTTTCACTCCTCTCTTTCTATTCTATCATGTTGATGCTCAAATGTTCTGTGTGTTTTAGCATCTCAGCCAGCATCATCTAAGCTGGGTGTGGAGTCGACCATATTGGCCAGATGATGTATGGGAATGCAGAGCTGAAATGTACTGCACTTCAACAATAGTACCCTATGAGTTAGGGCAGTTCTTACTGATATTGATATAGCAATGATGATACATCTTTGATATACTGTCTAGCTCTAGTGCATCACAGACAAATGGTACTATCACAGTAAAACAAATATTTTATTATTATTTTTATTTATTTATTTAAATAAAATACCCTGTGGTACAATGTATCTGTAAAAAAGTTTTTAATTATGTCAATTTGCAATTGTTCGTGCTGGAAGTTAAACAATTCTCACTTTTCTAAAAGTCAAAAGTTCCTCCTTTACATAAAAAGTTCTTTGGGACAGGAGGGTTATTACGTAATCGCTGCTCGTTATATTAGCCTTTAAACTTCACACTGCTCAGCCTTTTTATTGCTTTTTCTTTGTGCATCAAGCAGCTCACCCTGCCATTAGAAATTATAGCTAAAATTAAAAAATGGACATAAAAAATTACTTTATAATCATCTCCCCCAAGTCAGGATCTTCTTTCTAATGCCTTGTGACTCAGCAAATCCTTTGAAATGATCCCAAAACTTTTGATTGGTAGATAAAGACATAGTTTATCAGTATTTAATAGACGAAGTACTGAGACATACACATAGCTGATGGGCGAGTACAGGGAGAGACCCTACTGTGTACAAAGGATCTAAAGATTTAGTGCCCCCTTCTATCAAAGAGGCAGGCTGGGTAATTGGACTATAAACCACATCTTCCAGCTGTGTGTTTGTTTGTGTGCCGATCAGCACCCTGAATCCATCTAAAGCGCTACTTCTTTTTGAATGAGGTCTGCAGATGAGTTAGATAAGGTAGGAGCCTATTGACAGACACTGTACTCATACACACACATGAACACATCTCAGGCAGAGCATAAACCGAATTACTTCCACCTATCACACACGCACGTGTCTGCAGAGGCAATCATGGCAAGGTCTGTAAAGAATAAGGAGCCATTATAATTTGCGTTAAACCCTTCTGGGGAGGCTCAATTAACCTGCTGCATAAACACAACCCTGACTCACACAATGAGACGTGAATGATGCGTTCATCTCTGCGAGTGCCTGCTTGCAGACGAGCTTTGGTAATAGATTTCTCTCAGGGCACTTGGAAGATTGAGATTTCTTTAACGAGTGTTGGTCCTGCTTGTGTGACTAAGCCAATTTTCCATTCAACACTTCTGTTAACTGACTAACTCGTCGCGTAAGAGAAGGAACACTGGAGCCAAGTTTATACATAACAGATGAACCACGCCGGACTGAAACTATTCATCCAGCGGCATCCAGTCAAGAATGTCAAACATCCTTTCTTTTTTTTTTTGCAAGTCTTTGAATAACCTTGTTAACAACAACATCATCCCAACAGAACAGGAAAGAAATCAAAGTTTTAACAGAAGTCTTGCAGAGCTCCAAAAGTTTTCAACAGCATAAGCAAGCAAAGTGACATAGTCAAGGACACTTAATTCTTGTTAAGAGCTGGGAGCTTATCTGGACTACAAGACATCATGATTAATTAAGCTTTAGGGAGAAACAATGAGGAGTATTGATGGAAGATAGGCCTTGAGGAAGAGAAGATGGGGATGATTTGCCAGGATCTACAGAGTAAAATGGCAAAGGGCAGTTGGAGAGGGCATCTTCGCACCTCAGTGCTCTTCTTCAGTGGGATGTGTGTGTGTGTGTGTGTGTGTCCTTCAGGGTTCCCTTCCTGTCATCGTACATAGAGCTGCTAAAAGTCCAGTCACTAGTCACTACCTGGGAGGTCTGGCCGAAACAGACAGTGAGCTAATTGAATGAGCCAGAGCGCGCAGCATTTGAAACTGACGCATTCAATCTCATTATGCTGCGTAATGTAAGAAGATTGAGAGGCAAAGAGGGAGAGATTAATGCTAAAACTGACAGACCAGAGGTAAGGCAGCGGACAGTCACTGGCAATCAAAAACTTGGTACTTTTTTTGTTAGATGCAAAGCAGTAGAAAAACCGAACCTTTTCAGGATGAGGATGGTTTATCGTTTGGGCTTGTGTTGATAGGAAATATGTTTCATTTCAATTGTTCACTCTTATTCAAACCATAAATAAAGGTGGAGATGAACCTTTATTGTGATCCCAGGAAGTCTCAGGAAAAGATTGAGTTTTTGTTTTGCAATTGTCAAAAATATCAAGAGAAAATAAACATCGTTTCATGAAACCACTGGGGATGCATGACAACATCAATATACTGAAATGTTGCGATGTGTCAGGTTATGATACTAAGTACATTTTTAAAAGTGGTATATTGATGTGTATTTTATTTTATTTTTTTACAATTCATGAGCAATCAACTATATTTTCTGTGGTGCAATTTCAACTCCAACAGCTAGGCGGCAGCAGTTTTTACCGCCTTCATTCAGATGGAACAAGATCTAGTGAAAACACTGGATCCGTCTTGAAAGCTTCTGGCCTGAGTTTTCCAATTAAAATCAGTTTTAAAAATCATCCAGCTTTTATTATCACAATAAATCGTATCGTATTGTGCTAGCATGTAGCATGAAGTGCTAAGTAGCAGCCATTTAGCTAACCAGCTCAGTGCCTAGTGATACGAGTGTCCACCCAGAGACTGGGGGATCGGGGTTCAAATCTCGGTCTGGCCATACCAAAGACTCCCTGCTTGACACTCATTAAGGGGTTGGATTGGGGGTTAAACCACCAAATCGTTCCCAAGCGGCTGTGTCTGCACTCACCGCTCCTCCAAGGGATGGGTCAAATTTGGAGAACACAACTAGTGGGACTTTAACTTTGACATTTGCTCTTTTTGATTTATATATTGGTTTGTTGCTCAATAAAATAAAATCCAAGGTTGATTTCATATCACCTAATTTTGAAACAACCCGCATATTCATTTACATGCTTTATGCTTCCATCGGAAAAACAGGACATATTTGACTTTTCACTTGCTCTCGGCGGCAGTATTGAGCTTAAATCGATGCCATTCAAAAAGAAAACAGTTTTGTCTGAGTTTTGTAGACCTCTAAAGCATACCCAGGTTCCATCAGCAGGAGCATTTATAGCAGTTATTACATTTTTACCCACCGCGCAGCTGTATGAAACTTCAACTCCATTATTGATTCACATCTAGAGCAGAAAAAAACGCTTTTCTCGATTAAAGGAAAGCTCAGACTCATTGGGAACACGATTTCTGGTTCTACCCTCAAAGGGTTCCTGTGGTTTGTCAGTAAATATCATCCTGCTGAAGCAGGCTTCTGCCCTTGGGGAGTGTTGTTTTGTTGTGCTACTTGGTCACTAGTATTGCCTTGGTGGATATGTGACCATATGAAAGGCAGAACCAGCATTTTCGAAGGACCACACGTGAATTTTTAAGAACAAAATCAAATTGTGCATGTAAACCTCACGTAAACACGCAGAAATTATAATTTTTTCTACTATATTGTGCTACATTTTAGACTTAAACATCTAAGTTTGTTTTTATGAACGTCAGAGTGGTTCGACTGAAAGAAAGACCGTGTTCATTTTTTGAAAAGATTTAAAAGCGATGACTCAATCTCAATTAAATGTCCTAAAAGCAGTTTGAAAACCATAATTTGAGGCAATCGTTTTCATCTTTACCTAGCCTTGGGATATTTTTCATGTTAACAGAACCTGGCACAACCCCAGGACACCTGCGGCTTCAGGGCACACTGGAGCCAAGCCTCTGATTGAGTTTTACAGCATCTTTCTTCTGGTTGTGACCAGAAATATAAAAACAGGAATCCACATCTGCATATTTGAATATCTTAAAATCCTGACACAAATTATTTTTATTGCTGCTGCATGGATGTTCGGGTACAAAAAATGAGACTAGGTAAAAAGCACAAAGGACAGACAAAAAAAGGCAACAAGTCAGAGCTGGAATACAAGGATCAATAAGAGCAGCCGAGTCTGAGTCGCGAACACAACCATGCTCGGGAGGTTTGTTTGGCTGAGTCATGTATAAGCTGGAAAACTGTCGACTGCAACACATCAAGGGGGACAGTGGATGAGCAGTCCAATAAACAAAGAGAATGAACAAAATATTCATTCTTCAGAGGCAGACAGGCATGCACGGCGTACTGTGTCTGAGCTATATCTGGGACATTTGTGTGTGTGTGTCTGGAGGCATCTGCTTCCTAGAAATGTCCTACCACAAACCATAGTCTAAGAAAATGCTTCCCCAACCACAGAATGCTCTAATGTGGAAGCTGTCACCAAGACACCATATTTATTGAAAAGTAAAAAATAAAGAGTTCACACATCACTTTGTGTCTGGGTGTGTGTTGTTGTGCATTTGCATGTGTGCCCGTGTCACATCTGTGATGAGCACAAGCGGTGTCACCCCTGAGCCTGAGTCACCGTGGTGCCATCAGACATTTTTACCTCTCAAAACGAACAGTGGAGATTTCTCTCTTCCATTTCTGCACCATCTTCTGTCAAATCCTGTTCTTGTGAACATTTTGCACACATTGTTTCCTGCAGAAACCGCTGCTTGAGAATGAATTCACAAAATCAGAACAGCTGAGGCATTTGAAAGGCTTTTATTTAGCAGCATTAATAACAAAATGAGTGGTGTTTTATTTAAATGCATACAAATGTCTCCAAGTCCAACTGAGTTCCAGCCTGGGAACGTAGGAAGCAATACGCGCAGATTTTTGCATGTGTGCACTGACGAGACGACGTTACACAAAGTCCTACATCCTGAAGTGGTGTACAGCTTTATTCACTCCTTTGCGGCTGTGTAGATAACCCCCACCCTCTAAACCCTGCGGAATGTGAATTGTTAAACTCGATGGAGCTCCGAGGCGTGTGTGAACCTTGTTAATACAAGCCTCAGCTGCTCCCTGGGAATTGCAGCCAAGCTGTGACCAGGATCATGCAGTATTCCTCTAGCAAGATTCCCTGATCTTTGCAAAAGGGTGGTTTGGTTTTCTAGGTAATGTGACTCTTTCTAGCTCTGAGAAGGTTTACCAGGGCTGTGCCGACCAGGAAGTCATCACAATTCCTCCTGTAAGGTTTTATTGTCATTGCCTAGCCTTTATGGAGCTCAAGAGAGCCAGCTGAGCATGCATACCCTTTCCCGGTAATATCCTGCTGCACTTCATCCGGTTATTCATGCCGGCACGCGAGAGGAGATTTGTGAAAAGACCATTTGAATCTTGATTGTAAAGTATTTGTTTTTACAGTGAAAGTTTCATTAAGTGTGTCAAACATCTCAAAATGAGATATTCATGAGTAAACATGGCGTACTACCGTGATTTGGAAGACATTTGGTTGGAACATGATAAAAAGGAACAGATGGTTGAGGACTGTAATTAAAAATAAATAACTTTCTGTGCCCAGGAGCTTATATGTTTGGTGGTTGAAAGTAGTGGAAAAAAATGTCGTACAACTAAAATAAGTCAATTCTTTAAAATAGGATCAGCAAAGAGATACAGAGTCCTGAATCGTTATGCAGAAACAGAAATTGAGTTGAAAGAAAATGTCAGGCGGGAGTTAGAGCAAAATCCTAAATGGTTGTGAATCCATTACTAAAATGTGTGAGGGTCTAAAGTCTCTACGAATCTGAAAACTCTGTGTGGGGTCACTTGAGTTTCACGATATTGGTTAAGTTGGTATCTTACGGGGGTAGTTTTGGAAAATTTAAGTGTAAAATTTCTTATGGCTCATTTCCATCGACCGTTCTGGCATGGAATGGGAAGGATCGGATCACTAATTTTGTAATTGTAAAACCATTCCAGACAACTTTTGGCAAGTGGCTTTTGTTGCCAGTAGTCACATCAGGCCACTAAAAACTTTCTTTAGATTATTAACAGGAATCTACGCCATACTCTCTTCTCAAAGTCAGCCAAGGTGCTGAATCTTTATTCCCATTCTACCTCCAAATTGAAATCATGCATTTTATTCCTAAGTGAGACATACTGACCCTATTTGTGTGTTCTTGCCTTTCACTCCTCAATCAGCTATTTTTAGCAGGTATATAATTTTCCTACTAATGCTCCTACTGTTGACCATCACCTGCTACTGGAGAGGCTGAGAGACTGGGTAGGCCTATCAGGATCTGCTCTGGAGTGGTTCTCCTCTTATCTTTCTGAGCGCTCCTTTTCTGTGGCAGTCTCCAAGTTTAGGTCCTCCACCACCTCTCTTACCCATGGTGTCCCACAAGGTTCTGTGCTGGGGCCTCTGCTCTTCCTCCTCTATCTGCTTCCTCTTCAGCACATCCTGAGCTCCTTCAAAGGAATCTCCTACCATCTTTATGCAGATGACATCCAACTGTACATCTCCTTTAAGCCCCATGAGATGTCTAAGCTGCAGCTGTTACACTCCTGCTTAGACTCTATCAAAACCTGGATGGGTGGGAGCTTTCTTCAGCTGAATGAAGATAAGACTGAGATCCTCATCTGTGTCCCAGACAAGCTGGTTCCCAAAGTCAGAGACTCTCTTGGTCAGCTTGCTTCCCACACCAAACCTTCTGTCAGGAATCTTGGCGTGACCTTTGACCAGCTCTCACCCTGGATTCTCATGTCAGTTCTCTTATTCGCTCTTCCTTCTTCCATCTCAGGAACATTGCTAAGCTGAGTCCCATTCTGTCTCGCTCTGAACTTGAGACTGTTATCCACACCTTCATCTCCTCACGCTTAGACTACTGTAACTCTCTTTTCATGTGTCTGAGCAGAATCTCCCTGAACCGTCTGCAGGTGGTTCAGAATGCCTGTGCTTGGCTTCTGACCAAGTCCTCCAAACACACCCACATCACCCCGCTTCTCCTCAAGCTTCACTGGCTGCCAGTCAACTTCAGGGTTCATTTCAAGATCCTGGTTCTGGTCTATAGGGCCTTACATGGACAAGCACCATCTTATATTGGTGATTTTCTTAGTCCCTACACCCCCAGCAGGTCCCTGAGGTCCAGTGATCAAAGCCTACTGGTTGTGTAGCACCAGGCTAAAGACCAAAGGTGACAGATCATTTGCTGCTGTGGCCCCCAGACTCTGGAACTCTCTCCCCCTGAGCCTGAGATCAGTGGACTCAGTGGTCTCCTTTAAAAAGCAGCTGAAAACTCACTTGTTCAAGCTGGCTTTTGTATGACCTTCTTCACCTCTCTCTCTTTATTCTGCTCTCCCCACCTATTCCACCTTCCTCGGGATCCACTGATTTCCCTCTTTCCTGTTCAATCTCTCGCTTTCTTAACATTTTTTTAATCCCAATTGCCTATTTTTGCTCATTTTAAATATATATTTTAAACATTTTCTAAAAGCTTTTTTTTATTTTTACATTTTTTCTTTTTTGCTTTTGTGAAGCGCCTCGTGATTTTTATCTTGAGAGGCGCTATAGAAATGATACTTTCTTCTTCTTCTCTGCTACTCTTATATATATGTATATGTCGATGCTTATATCCCAATAAAATTTTGAACCCTCTCAAACATCTTATAAGGGGCACAACTGGATTTCAAGGATGGTTCATGAAAAAAAAAGAAGCTCTAAAGGGTTTCAGAAAACTATTTTAGCTAGCAGTGTTCCTCAGTAAAGATGTTCTATAAGCTGTTGAGACTGAACTACTCAGGGAAAATGAGTGTTTGAGAATAAAACTACCACCTGAGTGTTTTCCCATCAGCGTGGTG